>NC_052475.1:29308305-29322410 GCF_009730915.1 Dioscorea cayenensis subsp. rotundata
TATTAACCACCAAAGATTTGGAGGATTGAATGAGATCATATGCAACAGTATGTCTAAAGGTTTTGTTTTGTTTTGTTTTTGTGTGACAAGGTATGTCGGCATGCCGATTGAAGGTCTAAACGTGTCGAATCTTTGATTGCCTGCAGCGCCATTCTCACGAATTTGGGCGGCACAAACCGCATTGGCAGTGGGGATCGGCCGAGGTTCTTGGAATGGCTAAGGTTGTGGGAGCTTCAGCGTTGAGCATGGGGCTGAGCCGGTCCTCTCGAACCATGGTGAGATAATCCCATCAGTGTCTGAGGGCGAGCCAGGATGCTAGGTCAAACCCGATGAGAAGACATGTGAGGACCATGGGCCGAACAGGCGCCCCGTTAAGGTGTGGGTGAATGAGTGGGCATTTGTACGATGTGGAGCTGCGCTTGGGCAGAATCGTGGTTGTTGTTGAAGGAGATGAATTAACGATGGGGGCTTGGAGCCTGATCGTTCACTTGGAGCCGGGGGCAGGGATCGGGGATGGCGATTAGAAATGGTTGTCGCCCGGTGAGCCCGACCCGGACCAGACGGAACAAGGTGGGGAGGGCAGTCTGAGGAACAGGAGCCGAGATGATGATGGGGATTTGGAAGGCCAGGGGAGGGCATCCGGGCATTGCCGAGACCAGGGTGTCTGATGATGTCCTTGGGGGCTTGAGGTGACTTGTTTTCTTCATGTGTTTTGTATTTTTGTCTCTTTTGGGAGGCCCCTTCCACGTCTTGTGATGTGAGGGGTTTGTTTATCTTTGTCGCTTGTTTTCTAAGCAGGCCTTGATTGTTTATCCACTTTCCAAAAAGATGCGGGTGATAGATGATGATGACAACAAAGGTGATGAATATGTGAATGTTCATCAAATTTCCATATGATGGAGCAGTTCTAATTCCAGTGATGGTATAAGAGAGGGATTGATTAATATGATGAAATGAAGGCAATGTGGCTTGAATTATGATAAAGTTGGGAGCTTCATTTCCATATATGTGAAGATGACAATGATACCAAGCATGAAAAAAAACGAAAAGAAAAAGAAAAAGTGATAAGTTGTTAGAAACAGTTGAAGGATAACGTATAAACACTCTCTTTACTATCCAGGTGGTCCAAAACACAATCTAATGAGTTGTTTGTTTGGGGGTATTTAAGTTGCAAATGATTTCAAATATCCTATTCTTGGAATTTGTTGTTTGGGATTTATTTGTTTTAAAAACCCCCAAGTAACTGAAAATACATCTTCACCCGATGTGTTTGGACTTGCCGCCTATTTAGATTGTAAAGTCTAATTCTTTCAACAAGATTGAGCAACTTGAACATCACCATATGTCCCTTGACAACTTTGGGGTGGGGTATGGTAGCTTAGCATCTCCTCAATGGGGTTTTATTTTCATCACCCTGGTTTTTAAATCATGAGCATGCACAATTTAATACCATTCATTCATTGTGTTTCATTAATCGCTAACTTGTACGTTAAGGGTTAGTGGAAAGATGGTCATGTTATAAGATCACGTTGTGTTTGTCAAGGGAGCTTTAAAATTTTTAAAATTTCACTTCTATTGGTTGTATTTAAGGTAAATAATTTAATTATAAATTAATATGTAATAATTAATTTTTAAAAATAAAATTAATTAAAATGTACTACAGTGTTAAAATATATGTCTAAACCAAAAATATTTTATAAAATTATGTGAGGGTAATCTTACTTTTCGGGTATCTTTACAACATATTTACAAATTTAAAACTTACAAATCATCGTCCAGTATAAAATTTTTATGTCTGATTTCCGATTGCGATACAGCGTAGGATGTATTTTGTCGTTGCAAATCAATCAAAGTAACTGGGTTCGTTGGTGGTAGGCGCATTTTATAGTTCGTTAATGCGGCTTGTAATCAAATGAAGTATATGAATTGTTATCTTATTCTGTAGTTAGGATGGAATTTATTAGATGATGATCTCAAGGATATGGCTAATGGTATAGGGTATTTTGGTCTTCAAAACAGCAGGTGATGTCGTAATTTCATGAAGGATTTCAGTACCAAGCCGTATCATAGATGTATAGGTTCCTCTTTTGGGTTCAAGATGGATCATGTTTTAATAAAAGCAAAATAAATAATAATGCGCGAAACAGCAGGCAAAATAATAAGGAAATAAAGAATCTTCTGTGGAGGTGACGTCCGCGGCACCTGAGAATAAAGGAACAGGGAAGAGGTGAAGAAGGACCCCTTCAAAAGAGAATATTTATTTTACTGTTTGTCATGGTTGTTTGTGGCTCACCTTCAGACATGATTTGGAGTTACTAGAGACAGTCTATATTGATTTGTTTACTTTTAAAAGTATGTAGTTTATACGCTTTATACTTTGCAAAATGGCATTTACAAATAAATATTACTACCGAGATAATGAGGTTAGATGTATATACTGAAAGAGAGAGACTATGTATAGTTAAGATTTGCGCACACTGAAAATACCCGTTAAATATATTAGAACATATTGTTGGAGGGTACAAATGTGCAATCCGCGAAATCCAGAATTGAAAAGCTTTCCAATGAAGCTACTATATATAGAGAGATGCGATGGTGATTGCTGTAGCAAAACAACATGGGATACTGTAGCAACAGTGCTAAAATCAAAAGCTTCAACCTACAATTAAGCATGGCACTCTGCATGAGCGTGATTGATATATATGCTATTCTCAGGCATTCTCATGAGTGTAGTTGTGACATTGTAGACATTGATTTTTATAACCCAATGTGGAAATAAAAACCTATATGCTAGAACAGCTTTAGCACAGTACGTAGTAGCTGTGATGATTTCTGAAATGTTCAGGGATCTCGATATTCCCCTTTTAATTGCAAAAACAGTATCTAGTAAGATATTATCAAGATTAATAAAAACATACCAAATGAGACACACGATTTAGCATAGAAACCTCCTCCAAATCTAACGATACTATTGAACCATTAGATCATTTAAAACTTTTCCATTATATTTAGCATATAACAATGTCTTTTTCTAGATTCAACTAGATTATACAAGGTTAGAGGCATCAACACATTAATAAAATGCTCTCAAACAACACATGTCATCAACAAAAAGCGTGGTGTTATGGAATTAGGATCAAAGGATGAACTCAATTCAGTTTTTCCCTGAAAAAGGATCCAGGACCACACCGATTGCTGCACAAATTGCAGGTTAAGCAGTTTAACACAGCTTTATACAAGCATTCATTGCAGCAAAACAAATTCCATGATCTCAATCATGAGTTCAATATAACACAACCTGCAGACTTAGTAACTAAAACTTAAGGAATTAAATGCAGACATAAACCACCAAACTTCAATATGAACAATCTCACCCAAAACACGTTGCAGCCAAGATGACGCAACGATTCACCAAAACCAGAAAATCCCTGAGAGAAACCCAGAAATCCAGAACCTCCCTGCTCCCACACTGGAGAAACCAGGGCCTTCACTTTTTACAAAAGTCAAGCTGTCCTTTCTTCTTGCCCTTGCCTCTCTTTTATATTCTGTTGATGTACTGGTATAATATACCCTCAGGTCGTGAGCTTATCCTTCTCTCGTCGTCTACTGTCGATGTGTGTCAACTTCTCTGTCTCTTTGACCATGTGACCCAGCCCTTCTTTTCTTGTTCCTGATGATGATGCCACTCGTTGCTGTGCTACTTCCCTCTCCTAATCCTGTCTCTTGCTCATCATAATCCTTCAATGACAATGGCACCATATGCTGCTCCATGGTTCCTTCTTCCTCTTCAACTGCTTCTTCTTCCCCTTTGTTGACAAATAATTAGAATAGTAGCAGAGTGAGAAGAGCGCCAGGTGAGGTTGAGAAGAGTGGGCGTCTAGTCGATCTTTAAAGGATATCTTTTACGTCGGGAGAGTGAGAAAAGTGTTATCTTTTATTTATTACGCTTTTCAGTAAATTGATTACTCGACGATCGGATGTAGAATAAGAGTTTGTCTTAGAGGCGGAGTTCTGCGACATGCGTGTCTCTCTTTTTCTTTGTTTAATTATTGTGTCCAGTAATTGAGTAAGTTTTTATCTTTACTGCTATCTTCATCAAAGCATAAGAATCTTTTGAAATGGATTTGCCAAAATTTCTAATTTAGGAGATATGACATCCTTAATTTTAAAACAAACACCATAAATAAGAATGACTCAAAAATATAAAATGAGTAAAATATGTTTTGGGTTGATTATTAGATTGATCTCCATTTTTTATTAATTTGTGGTATCATATTAATTTAAATGCTCGCAGCTCCATGGCTGGATTAGCGATGAAAAAGAAAATATATATATATATATATATATGTATCAAAAATACAGAAAAATGCGAGACCTATCATGAAACCAAAATAATAACATTTAATTTAAAAAAAGAAATCTTATGACTCAATCTTGTCCATATCTATCAATACATACACATAAATATTTTTTATAATTGTTTTTAATAAAATGTAGATTAGCTAAATGTAAAGATAATAATACAAACATAAATATATCTTTTATTTTATAACTGAGCTAAAATTTGGAACAAGGCACTAATAACTTTTATAATAAAATATATATTTTATGACATTACCAAAATATAAACAAATTACAATTAACTTAATTTGGATGTTTAACTAGCCTACTTGATTCAATGGAAATATATTTATATATATAATGAAACATTATTACATAAATGGCACCCAATTCATTTCGGATATTTGATATATATATCATGGTGCAGATGTAGTGATCTATGGTCTAATGCAGATCTTACATTCTGAGACTCAGTTGGGAGATATCGGGTAGAAATATGGGTATTAATTGTACAGATAGTACCGCGAAACAATCTAGTAGTACAAGATGGGATGAGACTGCGACGTGATAAATGATTAAATATGTGCTCATGTCAAACCAATTACATAGATCGTGCCAAAATGTTTTGCGACATTTGGGTAGTTGACCCTGGATCGTCCTCTTTTGCGACACGATTTGGTTTTACTGAGCGTTTTTAACTTTTTGGTTTATTTAGTGTAGATTATTGCAATTGTTCCATAACCAAAATTAAACTGACTATGTATCTGAAATTTATGATGTCTAATACTAGCATATGTAATAGTGTTATTTTAATATACGTAATATGTAAATCCATAATGTCGTAGCAGTTCGAGGTTGGTTTCTTCCGATAAAGACACTAATCATTCTTGGGAGGACTTTACTTATTAATGAATAAGCAATCATTAGAGTCTCTTAAAAATTGTGATATGAGTATTTACAAAAGCGAGACTTAAACTAATAATAATAAATAAATAATAGATTTTATAGATATTAGCGTTATTTTCTCTCCTAACTTTATTTCAGCTTCTAAATTAAAAATTCATATATATGACCAAAGGCTCATAGCCCAGCTAGTAGATTGATCTTGTGCTACGAAAAACAAAGTGGGGCATTCAAAAGTCTTCGAATTGAGACTTGTTGAAAGCGATAATGATAACGGGTCTTTGATTGTGAAGTCACCGGACTCATCTACTAAAATCACTTTCAAGATGGAGGGTATATAGTTTGAGATGACTTAGTGCATATAACGCTTATGTATGCTTTCATTAAATATATATATATATATATATATATATATATATATATATATATATATATATCTTTTAAAAAGGCATGCTATGATTCACATTATATGAGCTTCCTCTTATTTAAGTTGCTTGCCATTAGTCAAAGAAGAACACTAATTTAGAGAAAAATGTCAAAATAGTTGAGCAGATTTTGTTGAATTTGAATAATATGAGATAATATTAAATTTCAGTAGAAAACATTCCCAGCAAAAAGCCAAAGTCCACAATTAGTGCATCATTTTTTCCTTCTCGAAGTATGTGTTCTTTTCTTTTTAAACAATCTTCTTCAACCTTTTTAATATATATATATATATATATATATATATTTTTTTTTTTTGATAAAGTGGATCATTACCCGAGAGTAGTTGACTTGGGTCAAGGCTTTTACACTCTAACCAAGCACACCATGGAATGGAAACACTGGAAACGTAGTAGTTGAAATGTCCCTTATGAAGAAGATTCTATGGAATATTTATATGAAAATAATTGAATGAGCAGGTCAGCGCAAAATGGCCACAAGATTAGTCTTTATAAATTTTCTAATGGTCTTTAAATATCTATATATATAAAAGGTAATGGTCTTTAAATAGTGCGAGGCAATGTTCATTGTCCATTAATTATTATTATTATTATTATTATTTTTGAAAATGTGGATAAACCACTTCGATTAAAGACCCGAAAGCGAGAATAGGATCACGGGTGCTTGCACGAAGCCGGATGAGACCGACCACTAGAAGGTGTGTACAAAAAGCAAATAAACCAACAACAAGAAAACATAAACAACACGGGGAAAAAAAGGAAAAAGAAAGCCTCCTAGCACCACTGCACCCAGACAACGAGATAGTACTCAAGATCGTCTGACTCGGCACTAGAGCCAGCGTGCTCCTCGGGGACCACATACGGATCGTGAACCCAGAAAGTCCAGGCTACGGCGAACGTTCCCCATGGCCTCCTCAAGTTTCCCCTTGTTTCCCTCTGCACAGTTAAAATACCAGGACAATAACAAGAGATCAATT
The DNA here is from genome assembly GCF_009730915.1 of Dioscorea cayenensis subsp. rotundata. Lineage (NCBI taxonomy): Eukaryota > Viridiplantae > Streptophyta > Magnoliopsida > Dioscoreales > Dioscoreaceae > Dioscorea > Dioscorea cayenensis. Next base: position 29,314,970 of record NC_052475.1, read on the forward strand.
TTGATGATAAAGGTATGTTCAGGCACAACATTGGCATTAAAGATAATATGCATTTACGCCGGTACGCAGATCCCACCACAAGTGCTTTCACTAATAAATCCCCAAAAAACCGGCGAGGGTTGCGCGTTCCCTCCATGCGACCCAAAGATCGTGCGCAAGGAGGAGAGTTCGGGCGGCTTAAACAATAAAACAAAATAATCCTAAATTCTACGAACATAAGGACAACTCAGGAAGAGATGATCCACCGTTTCAATCGCTGAATGACAAAAGACTACAAGTAGCGGTGAGTGAGTTTGTTACATTTTTCTCCAGCTAAATTCTCCAAAGTGATGACCCTATTCTTCCACACAAGCCAATTAAGCAAAGTAATTTTTTAGGGCAAGGCTTGCGCCAAAAGAAACCAGCGATTTGGGACATCGGCGCTTGCTAGTCGCTAAAGAAACAATAGAAGGATTTAACTAAGTAAAGACCATTACCCGTAAGCGCCCAACTTTTCTTATCACACCTATCCCCCTATGCACTTGTAAGCGTTCCAAAACTTGTGACCCACAGGCGTTAGACGAGCAAGCCCTCAGTAGGAAAGAGCAGAGCTCGACGCCTATACCGTTAGGAAAATGCACTCTGACCCTGAAATTCCTCAGGCCACAAACTAACTAGGGAGTAACTCCATTAAAGTCAGCGATCGCTTCCAAAAGGTTGTCTTAGCCCGAATTGATGAAGTGCCGATCGTCCTCTAGCGCTTTTGTGAGGCGGTCGGTAACCCCTATCAGGAAGAAGACATCCTACCCGAGTATCCTAGGGAAAAGATGCCATCGGCTAACCCATTGTTGAATTATACTGACAGTCGCTCCAGCACCGATTATTGTCCATCAAAAACTACCACCACTTCACCGATGGCGAATTAAAAAACTCGCAAGTCGATACACGACCCCTGCTCGTGCGGTAGCGCAGATTCTTCCAACCAACCAGCGACATTTAGGGTGCTCGATATCACGCCGGACCGCTGGGGAACTCACGCTTAAAAATAATCCAACTTTTTGATAACCCATTCGAAGTTTAAATATGGGACATCCAATCGTTGGAATCGCGAGGCGAGAGCGAGTTAACCAACGTCGATGCGCACACAAAGGCAGTGCCTAACCTTCCGGGATGAAAACCGCCTCCGCACTCTTTGTATCAACTCCTCCCAATCCACGTCTCTGAGGGCCTCCTCCCCACAATAGGAGCGTCGAAGATAAGTCATCGGAAGATAGCCAACATCACATTGAGAGTGGCGGCGGCTCCTACTGCGAGCTCCCCATCTTGCTAGAATAAAGGCAAGTTTTGCAAAAATTAGATCGCATGACCAGGTCAAGTACTTTCGAATAGGAGCGAGAATGAGCTTAATAATTCGGAGATCCTCAAAGCCCCGTTAATAATTAAAGAGATCATCCAGCGTAGTGAAGATTGCACTTCCTACTCCATTAATTATTGCAACCGATTACATTATTTTGTATATTAATAATATATTAACAACTAATAAAGCTGTTTAACTCATGTTACAAATCCTTTTTAAGTATTATAGATAGTTCCTCTTGTGAAGTTGATAGCAACCAAATTAATAAATAACAATGTGAAGTATGTACTAAATCATTTTTGTTTGACAAAGTAAATTTTTGATTTATAGAGAAAATTAAAGCAATTGGAATCTAAAATGGAGTGGTATACTCTTTTATAATTTAGAAAAATATTTTTAGTCCACGAAAGTTTCAAAATATCTCGAGAGACACTCTAACATTTGAATTCTAGCGAGAGCATGTCCCTCCTTTTTTGATGGTTCACTTTTCAATTCTCATAGTTTACTTTTCGATTAATCACTGACTCTAGTTAATTTATTCTGTTTTTACAACATGTACTTCACTTTAAAATATATAGTTTCAATTTTAACGTATCGTTGTTTTTGTTTAATACATAAATTTTTCACTAATATATAGCACATTTTGCGTTTAAAAATTTGACTTTTTCGAACTTAAAATTATGGGTTTACGCTTAAAATTTGGTGTTTTAAACAACTACATAAGTTTTTCACTTAACGTATAGCACGTTTGCGTTTAAAAGTTGACTTTTTCAGCAAAATTATGGGTTTACGCTTAAAATTTGTTGTTTTCGCTAAAAGCGAAAAGCACGAATTAACATCCATTACGCTATGTCAACGTCAATCAGCTTTATGTCGGAACGAGTGCGAAAAATAACACTGTCGGAAAAGAAAGAAATGGCCTTTTTAAAATACTTCAAAGTCGTGGGGTTTTTGTAAATACCGAACTTTGGAGGGACTTTTTGTTCGTTCAGGTATAATTTATCATAACATTAAAGCTAACATGTTACATGTTTATAAGATATTTGTCTAATTTATTTATTTATTTTTTGAAAAAACAACCAACACCGACAAAGAAGAAATAGACAGGTATAAATCGTAATAATTAAAGGGTGGATTAACGATCTCTTAGAGATAAATTTTTCCATGCCATACAATATTAGAGGAAAAAGAAACATTGTTTCTTTTTAAGGAACCCACACCAAGATCATAATCCTTCTTACCATGTAATTATGGAGAGAGAAAAGCACATCGAGAACCAATAAACAATCGTGATGAAAATAAATATTGTGTGAACAAACATCGTAGGAGTAAAAGTTTTAAACCATCACTCGTTTGTGTACTTTGTGATAAATTACCACTTTACTTCGATGATTTCTTGCTGATTTATTTATTCAAAAACAAACACAAAAATAAAAGTAAAAAGTTTGTTAAAACAAAGATATTTATTTGTTCAAAATAAGACATTTATTTCTTTGGTTCCTCAACTTCAAATGGAAATAATATAGGGTACAGTGGTTTATCAATTATTTTTTTTAAAAAGTTACAGTAATCTTACTACTATCTATCTAGACTCCAGAGCAGAAATGGTAACAGCATTGGCAGAATGAACAGTAGTTGAGTGAGAATTGGAACTTGAAGATACATCAAATTGAAAGTTTCTTCTTTGTTTCATGAATGAAGGAGGTTGGTTGGGTTCTGGAAAGAGCGTGTGATCACTACTCCTCAACATATGAACAACCTGAGACGTTGTTGGCCTCTCCTCTGCATTTTCCTGGACACACAACAACCCTATTTTGATCATCTTCAATGCTTCATTCATTGTATATGAACCTCCAAGCAAAGGATCCGTCAACTCCAGTGCCTTGCCTTCAACCCACAAATACCACATCTGTTGTATTTCAATATAATTTACAGTTATGATCTCATTCATTACTGGTTTTAATTGCTGTGAATTAACATATTAACTTACATTTCTGATAAGAGTCAGGCCATGTTCTTCAAGATGAGTTTTTCCATTTCTTTGTCCAGTTAGTACTTCTAATAAGAGAACTCCAAAGCTATAAACATCAGAATATGCAGAAAAAAGCCCCGCCATTGCATACTCTGGAGCCATGTAACCACTGTCGAAAGAGTCATGTATCTGAATTAGCATGGGAGTATACAGTTTAATATGCATCACAGAGATGAGTTTTGCTTACTAAGTTCCGACAACTCTGTTTGTATTGGCTTCATTTTCATCTCCTCCAAATATCTTGGCCATGCCAAAGTCTGATATCTTGGGTGTCATTTTATTGTCTAATAAAACATTACTGGCTTTGAGGTCCCTGTGAATGACTTTAAGCAGTGAGTCTTCATGGAGATAGAGAAGGCCTCTAGCGATTCCTCCGATGATTTGGAGCCGTCTATTCCAATCAAGTTGTGCTCGCTTTTTCTGAATCTATTAATCAAAAATTGAGGGAAAAACAATGTATGAATGTTTGAATCTATTAAGATAGAAAATAACTTGTTTAGTTTGGAACTGACCAAATAGCAAAGAGTCAAGGCTCTTGTTTGGCAGGTATTCATAGATGAGCAGCTTCTCTTCTCTCTCTGTACACCAACCAAGCATTCTCACAAGATTTCTGTGCTGGAGTTTAGCAATCAACTTCACCTCATTTTCAAATTCAGTTGCACCTTGTTTGGATTTGGTTGAAAGCCTCTTAACAGCAATCTCCATTCCATTACTAAGAACACCCTGTTTTTATGTTAATCTTCACTTAGAAACAGCATTACAGTTAATTACTGCAAGGCTAGTTAGTGTGACGAACTTACTTTGTAAACAAAGCCAAATCCACCTTCTCCGAGCTTATTTTCTTCAGCAAAGTCTCTAGTAGCTACTTGTATAATTGCGAGGTCCATGAATGCCAATTCATTGCTAGTAAAAGATAAGTATTCATCAAGCTGAGATCTTTTGCTCACTGAGAAGGAGACTGAAACAATGAATTGTTAACAAATCTCATTCATACCATAGACACAACAAGCACCAAATAACCAGAATTAGTTACTTGTTCTTTCTTGTTGCTTTTTGTGCCTCAACCTCCAATAGAAATAAGAGATAGAAGAAGCCAAGAGCATGGTTGCCAGAATTGGGATGACGATGACCAGAACAATAACAATAGATCTCTTCTTTCTTGTTGCTTGTTTAACTGCTTGTTTGGAAAATAGATAAATCATCATTCTAATGAATATAAGGTGCACATTTAAGAAGAAAAGAGTAGACAGAACATTCACCGCCATCTTGCTGCCGTTGTGGAGGAATCACTGATGTATTAGACGGTAACACTGAGGTGTTGAAGAAAGGGAAGGTCTCATACCTCAAGGTGCAGCTGCCTGAGAGATATTGCCAACCTTTAGTCGTGTCACAGTTATTCAAAACCATATTCATTCCTCTCTGTAGGCAATCCCTGCAGCCAGCGCTAGTGAGGTCTCTGGTGCATTGCACCAAGGCAAAGCTAGACAACGAACTGTTGATCACCACCTGTTATAATTGATTTTTAGATGCTGAAAAAATACTAAGACTTTTTATCTCTAATTATACTACCTTTCCAACTCCAACAAACATTGAACTGTTAACTGCATCACGGATGAGGCCCTGTGCCATATCGACCGAGGCATTGACAGCAACATGGTTACTCTGTTTCATGCCGCACAGTGTCCTTCCATCCATATCCACCACCCCAAAAAAACTCTGGTTGGAGTACTTAATAAAACAGCCCTCATACCATTCAATGGCGTGTGTCTTATTTTGGCAATCTTCTTCAATGTTGTTTCTTGCATTTATTAGACAGTTTTTGCAAGAATCCCCTTGTGGAGCTAGATCGCCTCTGCATAGTGCTAAGCCATGGAGCTTATCCGCCTTCTCCCCTTGACTGGTGTTATAGAACCCACCCATCAATGGAGTGTTTGCCGTCAAATCAGAGAGAATATTGTCAAGATTCAGGCCATTAGAAAGGGTCTCTTTGTTTGGGCAATTACTCTGAGTCATCTCTGTATTATTTCTATCAAGGTTCTGAAGGAAAGGTGTGGCTTCATACCTTAACCAACAGCTCGGAGATAAATACCTCCATCCCTTAGCACTTGTGCAACAAGCATTGATTTTTGCCAAGATGGTAGTCAAGCAACGACTACATCCTTCTCTGTTTAAGTCTGGTGAACACTGTGCCAGACCATACAAGCGTGCTGCAGGGAGGGCTATAAAGTAGAACATCAAGGGATGTTGAGTAGGAGCGTCCTTCACCAACCGGGCCATCAGCTCCATTGGCCTTGATGAGCTGGTGTTCTCAAAGAGGTTGGCCATGGAGAAGCCATTGGCGTCTGGTAATCCAAAGAAGTTGGTATCAGAGTAACGCATCTCACAGGAGTCATACCATATGATAGCTTGTTTGGAGCTTGGACATCTAGCAGTGATGTCTTTGGTGGCTGATTGAATGCAGGCTTGGCAATTGTCTTGTGAAAGGTCACCAGTGCAGAAGTAAAGGCCAAAGACGGTGTCCACGGCATCCCCAGAGGTTTGGTTTACGGAGATGGAGGATGAGGATTTGGCTTGGAGGGTGGATAAGAGGGAGATGAGGTTGGTGTAGAAGATGCTGTTGTATGTGTAGTCGCCACCACTGCAATGGAATGTGATTTCAGAGAAGCTTAGGATGCTAGCATTGACACTAGTATGGTGGAAGAGGAGGAAGATGAAGGTGGCAAGAAAGAAGGGGATGTTGGAGAGTTTTTTTAGGAGAATGGAGGAGAAGAACAAGGGCCATGCTATTGTGTTCTTGAACTTCTTGTGTGGTTGGTTGAAGAGAATGGTATGTTTTTGTAGGGAGATAAATCAGAGCTGATGCATTATTTAATTGACTTCCTTGCTTTCTTCTCTTCATATTATGAGCAAACTGAGTCATTTAAAAATTTTTAAAAATTGCTTCCACGTCTTTATTTCCATTTTTTTCCCTTTGTTGATTTGTTTATTAATAATAATACCATCAATGAATATTTGAATTTTGAAAAAAAGTGGATAAACCACGTTCATTAAAAACCAAAATAACAGAATACAACAGAAGTCCACTAGATGTGGAGCAACAAAAACAAGCACCAAAATGGAGGAACAACGGGTCTCCTCCTAATCCAGTAAAAACAAAAACCAGCTACCCCATACTATCCTCCTGAGCCTCCTCAGTCGAGTGAGCGGTCTCCGCCTCCTCAACCTGAGGTCCGATGAACACAAGACTACGCCGAACGGCAGAGATGGTATCATCAAGGGTCGATCTCAGTCCCTCTGGAGCTGCAGAGAACCACGACAAAATGCATAGATCAGTCTTAACTAACACATCAAGCGGGTTCACACAAATACCAGCATGAATAACATTATTTCTTGCAAGCCAAATTGACCACACATAAGCTTTAATCACCCCATCCCCCATCACACGTATCGAGGGTCGAAGGGCTGTCCTCCAATCCCCCCACAGTATTGCCATCGAAGTCGGAAGAGGGGGTAGCAGGGTAATCCTGCTAAGCTTTGTCCAAACTTCGATAGCAAAACGGCAATGAAGGAACAAGTGATCAACAGATTCTGAAGCAGAGTGGCAAAGGACACAAGTATCCGACGGCAGTCTATTACACCTACGTCTAGCGAGGTTTTCGAGGGACAGGATCTTATTCTTCCAAGCCAACCAGTTGAGAATATTAACCTTCCTAGGACAAGGACCTTTCCAGAAGGTTTTAGCCAACGAGCATCGAAGACCCTCATCATTCAGGAAATCATAAAAGATTTTACTGAGAAACAACCATTAGCAGTCAAGCTCCAGAATCTGTTGTCCTTATCAGAGCCAGACGCAAATTGAAGCTTGTCATGTAACTGCGTAGCAGCAGGATCATCAGTGAAAGGAGGACAGTTGAGAAGATGAGCCAACTCGAACACAGTGTCATCCTGCCTCAAAGTGTTCAGGAAAGCATTAGGCCACAGCTGCATGGGTGCAAGGCCATTGAACCAGTGATCCTTCCAAAACAAGGTTTCCATACCAGAAATAACTTTCACCTTGACGCACACACAGAAAG
>NC_052475.1:29323410-29453753 GCF_009730915.1 Dioscorea cayenensis subsp. rotundata
TTATTGGCTTTCTTTCACTGCATCACATTATTTTTTAATAAGTTTTCTTCTTCAGAGCCATCAATGACATGAATCTCATATCTTCTCATGATCATCCATCAAGATATATCATTGAACTTTGAGAATAATTATTGAACACAAAAACAACACAAAACAAAATTAAAATCTTAATAAAAAAAATAAACAACTTAATTAGAAATTAATGATCAAACAAGAAAACTGGTTTAATTCTTCACAACAAGAACTCAAAATCAATTTCCAATATATATGATCAAATTAAGCCATGCATATGCATGTATGATCATGTGATAATTGGTCTTCTACTTCTGGTCTTGAACAGCAACTCCATTGACAAAGTTATCAAAGTTAGAATCCTCAATGATTTGAAGCCAACATTGATGAAGAAAATCAAAGCTTTTAACTTCTCTAAACCCACAAAAACAAACCAAAAAAGTCATTAATTAGACATGAATGTATGCATGCATGCAGAAAAACTAATTAGTAATTCATATGTGCTTAATTACCTTCCGTAACAACTAGTCTGTAGATCCTTTTGGCTAAATCTTGGACCTTCATCATGTCCTTCACATACAATTTCTCCCTTCTCATCTTTATAACAAACTATTCCTTCTTCTTGATCTTCATAAACCTGAAAGCAAAAACAGAATATATAATCATATATATATATATATATACATAGAATTAAGAACATATATAAAGTATGGAATAATATTTAATGGAAGAGGAGAAAAATGGCAAACTTTGATGGAAATTGAAGACTTGGTTGAGAGAAGACTTGTGTGTTTGCTTTGTTGTTTGCCATGATCTTTGTGAAGCATAAGAACAGTGGACAAGGTCTTGTTAGTCTTTGTTGGATTAATGATCATCATCAAGGTTGGTGAAGATGAAGAAGAACATGTGTTCATGGCCATTGATGGGTGGAGAAGAAGAAGCATAGGTAGAGCTTGAAGATGATCAAAATGATCTCATGAGGAATGAGAACTTTGAGTCATTCTTAATTAACTTAATTCTGATTCAATGCAAACTATTGGCTAATGGTCTATTCCATCATTTCATAGTTTTTATCATCCTTGGATTATTATACTATTCTCTCTATCCTTATCTTCTAATCCAAACCTTTGTTTATTGGAATTCCTTGTGGCCATAAACCTCCACCACCTTTTAATAATCTTGTTATTGTTGGTGCTTAACTAATATCCATGTATTTTTTTTATTATATATATATATATATATATATATATATATATTCCTTTCTGTGGTGTTTAAGTTGCCAAATCATGTTTCCTTTTATTAATTATCTAGTTTATAAACATATATATTCTAATTTTTTTAACACACTAATTCATACAATTTATTAAAAAATTAATTTATAGACGTACATGATCATGAATGTTCTAATATAAATATTTATTTTATGTTGATAAAAAAAAAAAAATTGTTCCACATAAATGCTCTACCACATCATGGCCATGTTGATAAGTCATTTTCAATATATTGTCACAATGATGCATCCCATATTATTTCACATCTAATGTTGAATTATCATTAAAGCAATATATATATATATGAATGAAGCCTAATCTTCTTTTTAAGGTGGTCACTGACCTAAAAGAATGTATGCCTAACATGGTGAATAATATAATCAAGGAACCAAAAAAAAAAAAGACTTCATGAATGAACTATTTGACCTTGTGTTGCCTTGCACATGAGTGTTTGTCCAAAAGCTTTCTCTAAAGTAGCCTTAATTTGCTCTCTTTATCTTGGGAAACTTGAAAGCCATCTTAACTCAAATAATATTTTACATACATCAACTATTTATAGCATTCTCATTTTTTTTAATAAACCTTTTTTCCTTGTATTATATTCACATAATAGAAAATAAACAACAATGCATGTGATGAACTAGTTCAACATTAATATCTTATTTTAAAAAGAAACAAGAAGATAATTAGCAAAAGCAAGATAAAGGCACTAAAAACAAAAAGAAAATAGATTGGACATGAATGATAAAAAATCACTGAAGTTAATGTTTGCACTGAATTTAAGCACTAATGAGGGAACACAATAGAACATAACTAGAGCCTTTTTCTCCCCAACATTTCTTATCATCTTCCCATTCTGACTTGCTCTAAAGTTGAAAAATAATAAAGTGACAATGAGAGAGAAAAAAAAAATACTGTGATTTTTGTCTCAATGTTTGTTTGTTTGTTTTGTTTGTTTTTCTCACCACCTTTTACTTTTATAAATTTAAGGTCAGCCACATATATATCTCTTTAGTCTCTATTAACTGTATATTGTTGCTCCTTTTCACATGCTTAAATAGCCAAACGAGGTACTTCATTTCAAGCTTTTTTTTTGGTCATGCTATTGTTTATTTGTTCTTTGTTACTAATTTTTGCTGGCATATATGCTCTTTATGGTCATGTTCAAGTTAATCAAATTAGCATATAAATAAATATTGGCTAATCATTCAAAAGAAGATTAAGTTGGCAAGGGATTACTCTATTCATAAAATATATAGTAAATTTAATGCATTGATTAATTCATTAACTTTAAACAAAATGGAAGAAAAAAGATATATTGAGTAGATATGGCATTTTGTTTTGTTTCCATTATTTAAATTTAGAACTTGATTCTTATTGGATTAAAGCAAAATATGATGATTAGAAAGATGCATGGAATTAATTACTCACCTTTAATTCTTTTCAATTATTTTGAACAAAAATTCTTGATGAGACAATGTTTTACCAAAAAATAAATTTGTTCTCCTCCCACTTCCTTTGAATCCTTCCAAATAAGGCATTTAAATTTTAAATGATGTGAGTTAGGTTTACATGTTCTGTCAAAAGGAAATTGTACATGTGATGTTAACATATAATTATTAATAAAAATCACTATTATATATATATATATATAACTAACATTATCAAGATGGATTAAAAGATAATTATATATGATAACATTGATAAATTCTTTTTATTATAGATATTAAGATATTTATTTTCATTAATGTTGTAAATGTCGCCTATACAAGATATTAATGGCTGGGCTCCTTACCCACGTTGCCAAATAAATAAAAGAGAAATATTCGGAGATTTGTTACTATTTTCTCTTTATTAGAGATTCAAAATTCATGTCAGTTTCATCTATAAAATCTTTAATTAAAAAATGGGTAAATTTGTTAGAATATGTTTTTTTATTTGTAATGTCATTATACTGTGTTTATCAAATAAGCATTTAATTTGTGTTTAAAAAAAACACTTTTGCTGCAGGACATAAGCTTTTATAAGGATTGGTTGTAATGTACTTGACTACTAACAAACGAGTTTTCAAGATAAAAAACAAAAATTATTTATTTTATAAAATTAAAAATATATAAGAGATTGTTAAAAGACATACCAATAAATTGATGCACCAGTGATTTAACAATCTTTAAATATACAGTGAGAGAGTCATTACTCATTAGAGCTTCTCACTTGCTCCTAAGTTTTTCAATATTTCACTTTCCTTAATTTTTTTTTTTTTTTTGACAAAAGCGACAAGCACCGCTCTATAACGAGGTGTCAAATGATAAACAGGTGCGGAAGTACATCAGTTATGATGGTTTAATGATTCTTTAAAAATTTATTAATTAAGCTAGACATCATATGGGGTAATTAAATTCCTACCATATGCACGCTTAGAAAATATTTTAGGAACCAAACCAAGTTAATCAATTCCTCTGCCTTGCGACCCTGGAGGCTAGAGGGAGGGAAACGACATCCTCCCACAAAGGACATATAAATAATAAATAAACAGTACCACTATAGTGTTTTTACAGTATCTTCAGTATATGCACAGGACTGTAACAATATTGTTGACCCAGAGATTCAACATTAGGTCAGCCCATTCACTATCCAAATAACTTATCACTCTCCCAAGTAAATAAAAGCACACTGCTCACTATCCTTAACTTTTAGTTTTTTTAAAATAATAATAATAGTAAATAAATAAATAAATAAGTTAATTAAAAACAAAATAAACCATTAGTTAAACACACGCACACTGCTCACGCACATTCTTCTCTCCATAAAGCTCTAATGGCAATCAAAGCTCACATGGGCATCCTTCTCCTCCATCTATCCCTCTTTTTATATATATCTCTCTCTTCCACTAAAAAGGTTCAAGCTTTAAGCTTTCTTTCACAAACAAACAATGCTCCTCTCATTCTTCTATCTCTATGGTAAAACTTGAAGTTTTGCACACAGAAAACACGCTCACATTCTTCTTTCTATCTCTCTAGTGCTTTATTCATCTTCTTTCTACCCACAAAGGTTCACATGCTTCACTCTCTATAAAACTCCAAGCTTTTCCTATCAAGCAACACTTACTTCCTTCCACTTCTCTTCTCTGACCTCAACCAAAACAAAAAGCCAGCTCCTTTGTGAAGTTATCTTCTTCTTTGCCTCCATCTATTATTACCATTGCACAAGCAGGATCCACTTCCTCTTGTATTTCCCTGCTGCCTCCATGATCCGAAGACACCAATCTGTTCAGGTTTACCCTTTCTTTCCTTGTAAAGAAGATGCCTTTTTTAGATGAAATGATTCATCTTTTATATTGTTTGTTTGTTTGTTTGTTTGAAGTGTTGGTTTTGGGATCTGGCTTCCTGTTTTTGCAGTTTTATGGAGAATTAAATTTTGAGAATATTGTCTTTGAGCATGCAATTAACTGTTGATTTTTTTTTTCGCCTGGAATTTGCAATTTGCAGCATCTAAGATTTTGTGGTAGGTGCCAACTGCTAAGTTTTCTTTCTTTATCCGATGATCTTTTGAGCTTGTGCTTGTACTATGTGATTTGATTGTTTTGCTGAAATCACTGAGATAAATTCCATGGAATGGTATAGAGATCATGGAAGATGATGCAACTGCTACTGGGCTATGAGTTTGTGATGCTCAGCTAAAAAGCTTGATGAGTATGTTGAGATGGACTATTTTATTGTCACTTCCAATATCCATTTTAAATGTTTTTAGCAACATTATATCTATCCACTGTATGAGTTAGTGTCTTCTTTGAATAATCTGTAAGGATGGAAATAGACTAGGAATGGCTTTTGCATTATTTTCCTTGTTTGAGAAGAGCATTGAGCTTTCTTGTTCTATCATTTGCAAATTCATGGAGGTTTCTTCTTTTCTTCAAGCAATTGCCTCTTCCCCTTGAAAAGGATATTTAAAAGATGAGGTTCCATTTTGCCATCTTTTGTAAATTCAGAAGGGTATCCATAAAACTGCTATTCATATTTCTCTTTTACTTTCTAAACTTTGTTTCCTTTGGTGCTCCTTTCATTGAAGTTCTTTTCCCTCATTCCACTGTATTATATATATATATAATAAGATTAAAAAAGAAGAAGATGAAGGAGAAGCTATTTTTGCATATTTACATGAACAAGTATAATGTTTGAGTTCTTATTCTTCTATTGATGTGAATTTTGGAAATAATCTATTTGCTTTTGCAAAAATTGAACCAGTTATCTTGGAATGTCTTTAGTTCACAGTAAAGCAGATTCTTTGTTTCTTTGTTCTCCTTTCTCCTCCTTTGTCTCTTTTAATTTTTTTTTCCTTTTGAAAAGCTTTTGTTTTTTCTGAAAGCTTTAAGAGTAACCTGCATGGCTGGTTTAATCTAAGATCTCATTTTCTCTTCGTTTCTACATGAGCTCAAATCATTCCTCTGATCTGCATCCCTCTTACTAATTATTACTTCTTTTTCCTGATCTTCGAGTATTGAACAGATGGAGCAAAACAAGAAAAGAAAAGCGGTAAATGAGGCTGAAATGATGTCTGTGTTCTCCTTAGATGAATTGAATGAAGACTTGCTTGAGAAGGTCCTAGCATGGCTTCCGGCTGCGAGCTTTTGCCGACTCCGTTTGGTGTGCAAAAGATGGAACTCTGTTGCAACCTCTGCAACATTTAAGATTGCATGCTCACAGATACCATGCAGAGATCCATGGTTTCTCATGGTTGGCCAAGAACTCAACCAGTCTATTGTTTTTGATACAAGTGAATGGAAATGGAGAAGTATCAGTCATCGAAACCTCTTATATCGAAACACTGTCCCAGTTGCATCATCTGGTGGTTTAATTTGCTTCCAAACGATCTCCAGTGACTTCGTAATCGGTAATCCATTGACCGGGGCCTGTCGTGAGCTTCCTTCAGCGGCCCCTACCAGCAGTGCTCAAACACTCCATGCTGTTGCCATGAATTCATCCCCCAAAGCTCAGTCTTCCTATAGAATCATACTAGTCTATAGTGAGTTAGCAAAGCTTACTCTCAAAGTATATGATGCATCAACCGGCTTTTGGGAAAATGAGATGATGCTACATCGAAAAGCTGAAAGCTCAACAATGTCTGGCATGGCTGGCAATGAAACCATTTACTTTCTTAGCAAAGCAGGAGATGTTGTGGCAGCCAGCATACAGAGGTGCTCATCAAAGCAATACTCATCAGTACTAATAATCGAGAATGGAGAAGAAGTGGTTTATTTCCTCAGCCATACTGGTTCTGTGATAGCTTGTAATGTTACTCAGAAGTACTTCTTCGAGTACCCGAGATTGTTGCCAGTTTATTCTGAGTACTCCATTGATGTGGTTGATTGCAAGGGAGAAATGCTGGTCGTCGTCTTGTCGGAGTTTTTAGAAAGTGCGAGTTTAAGAGTGTGGAGGTTCTGCAAGGAAGATCGAGCATGGCGACAAATTGCTGCAATGCCGCCATGGATGTCTCATGAATTCTATGGAAAGAAGGCTGACATTAACTGTGTGGGTTGTGGAGATAACATCTTCATATGCATTAATTCGAGCAAATTCAGCAGCTGTGTCATGTGTGATGTTGTGATCAATGAGTGGATTGAACTTCCCAAGTGTTTTGTGAACCGGAGACCGATTGAGTTCGTATCTGCCTTCTCCTTTGAGCCAAGAATGGAGGTTTCTGTATGAGTTAATGTCTTCATTCAAGCACTTCACTTGTTTGCTGTCAATTGGAATCATTTGAAGCTTTTCAGCGGTGATGAATTGAGTGCTGAAAAAACAGCAAAAAAAGAAAAAAAAGTAAAAAAAAAAAACACAATTGAGGTGAGTCATCACTGATGAATTTTTCGAACCTTTGCTATTGTTTGAAAGTAAATTGATCACTTTTCTGTCTTTTTTGTGGATGGTTAGCAAATGCTAGCCAAAAGTGATTAAAGATTAGGACCAGTTTCTTTTTCATCTTTGGTTGAGTATTTGGACAAAGTTGTGGTAATAAAAGCATATTTGTTAGTTGCTTTCTTTAGTTTGTAAAACAACTTTTGTCCAAGAAAAAGAATGTCTATGTTACTGTTTGCATGCATGCTATCTTCAAAAACCTGAATAAATATTTGCAGTTAAATAATGTATATGCTGGAAACAAACAAGCACAGTGCTCAAGAATCTATTAATTATATGAGATTATCATCTTTGTTTATCAGAAGGCATGGTGTTTGTTTCTTGGAAACATCAGTTCAGTGCTCATTTTGTCAAAGACAGATCTGAATTCAGCATTACATTAACCAAAAAGCCAAGAAAAAAAAAAGTAACACGTATAGATTAACTTTCAGATATAAATTAAACATAATACAAGACTATGTTCTTATGTTTGATCAGCCCAAAGAATTGTGATGCTTGGCATTTGATTTATAATTATTATAAACTATTGAGTCACATGCCAAGAAAGGCATTCACTTGAAGACATCTTTGCACTGCCAAAAGGAAATACTTGCTTACTACTTCTTGAACTTTGCAATAATAATTTCTGAGTTCACTGTCTCTATCTCTCTCCAAGTCAGTCAAAGAAACACATAAATTTAGAAGATAGAAGACAACAAACTTGTTCTTCTTCCCCCCCTTGAACTCTGCAAAGTATTGTATTTAAAGTTGAATACAGGACACTAAACAAGATTGAGGAATCAAATTGACTTTTCTTCATCTTTTTTTTTTACTGCAATTTGAGTCCTGGAAAATTACATAGGGGAGGAGAGACAAAAAGGAAGACTTTTGTTTGCTTTTAGAGATTGTTATTGCAAGGGAAACATCCACAAGATGTGTGATCAGCGAAATGAGAAGAGCTTTGTTGAATTTTCATCCTCTGTGCTTGCCCAGCAGTTTTCAGTAACTGCTGTGAATGCTGCACCTGAGCAGCTGCTCTCCATTCCTCAGCCTTCCTTTGAACAATAGCCATCCTTTTCATCAACTTCTCCTCTAAATTTGATCTCATCTTCTGTATTTTCACCTGCAAAACACATCTAATCAATCAAAACATACACTCAAAGGACATTCACATTCTGCAGCAATGTACACCTCCAGTTTTCTGGATTGAGCTTCTGCTTTTGCATTCTGGAGGTTCACCCAAGCTTGAATCCTTGCCTCCTCTCTCTGATACCTGAAGAAAAAAAAAAAGAACAAATTTTGATATGTTTCTTCTGCTTCTCAGTTCAATCTGAGATATATTTCATTATACACACCTGCTGCAGCTCTTTGCTTTCTCTTCTTCTTCCCAAGCAGATGCTCTACATTCAGTAATGCTCTTCCTGCCAGCACTTATCTCAAAATGTCTTAGACTCTTTGATATCTCCTCTTCTTCTTCCTCCCTTGAGCTCCAATTTGAAACCAGTGAATCATACTGAGCACTCAGCTCGAGCTTAGCAAAATGACAATCCTGAAGCTCTGAGATATCAATGGCAGCAGTGTTAGAGGCCACCAGAGGGCCAGACCTGTTGGCTGGAGTGTTGTGCCTTGCTGGAGATGGACTCTTGATAGGAGTATTGCATCTAGATGCAATGGAGCTCCCAATAGGAGTCATTTCAGTGCCAATATCTCTATGTTGAACCTCTGCAGCCACTTCAGTTGCAGCATCTTTCATGGACTCACAGTATGACGAGTTTCTGAAAACAAATCCTTCTTTCATGGGCTCCAAATGCCTCACATTGTCCGTAAACTTATCTGCATGGAAAAAGATCATAGTTTGCGAACAAGAAAAAGAGAACAAAAAGTTGCTTTACCTTTTGCCTTTTTAGTTACCAACCTTTGAGAAATACTTCTGGTGGTACTGAGTTCATCTTCTCAACATGAGCAGGGGATTCATGGCAAGAAGTGCTGTTGAGCCACTTCTCAGCATCATCCCACTTGGAAGGAATGCTCTTTCTAGGGGGATTCCCTGGACTGAATCTAAACAAAGGCCTGCCAGGAGTTGAAGGTGCTTCTACTTTCTTCCTCTGAGCTAAGATGTCCTTGCTGTTCTTGTTGTTGTTCATAGGGAATGCCTTCACAAACTCTGATGTCTCCTTGAGGTTTAGCTTGCAAAGAGGATCAGGAAAGGCCTCTGCAAATGGGTTTTCCTTGTTGTTACAGTACAAGCTTGCATTATCCTCTAATGGTGATTCCTGAAGAGAAAGAACCAGTCTTTAAAATCCAAATGAAACACAAGACAAGTAAAAGAGAAATCTTTTTTTTTTTTGTGTCATTACCCTTGCTATATACTTTGATGTTTTGAAATCCATGCTGCTGCTGGTGATCTTAGAGAGAATGCTTCTTCTTCTTCTTCTTCTTCTTCTTCTCTCTCTCTCTCTCTCTCTCTCTCTCTCTGAGGACTTTTTCACAGTGAAAGTGACAGAGTTGGCAGGAGGAGCAGGACAACGTGTGAAGAGAGAGAGAGAGACAAATGACTTTGCTTTGACTGTCACAACACTGTCACAGTAGTAGCATTCTTTTTCTGGAAGGGCTTGAGAGCACCTTTCGGATGTTCACTGGAGAAAAGTAGTTAAGATGAGTAGAAGAACAACAAGAAGAGTTAGATGTTATATAAAGAAGGAAAAAAGCTTGTCGATAATGAGAGATCTTAAAGAGTAGTGTGCTTTATGCGTTTATGAGGTTCAAATTTGCAGGAAGCTTCTTGTTTTGCAGCTCAGTCTCTCTTCTTTCTAGGTTTCTCACCTTCATTTTTTATTCCCTTCTTCTGTCCGCCGGGAATTTCATGTTTCCATAATTAAAATAATCTGTGTATTTCATTGCAAGTGAAATATGTGCATAAACTGAGAACTGAATTGAACAAGGCATATAGCTACAGAATTTGACAGCTTCTAAACAAATTTGAACATTTAAAATGTAAGCCAAGGAATATCTTAGAAAAGATTCTGAATATGTTTTTCTCAGGCAGATTAGATACATTGAGAGATACAAAATTCACAGGTTTGTATGCATAGATATTCATCGTCGTCCTCCATGTCATGGAGTCGATAATCGTTATAGATATTCAGACAAGCGATATTGAAGAGTATGTCTGGACATTGGTTGGTGATGAATGTTTTGAGTCAATCCTTTACATCAGTAACACCTTCAGGTGAAATCTGAAACCGTGCTTCAGCTTCCGCGAGACACGGAGAGCTTATTACTTTACAGATACGCTCCTCACCCCTTCCTTTGCGCAATGCGAGCCTGGAAACAAAACATACTCCAAAAATTAAAGAATAATATCGACAGAAAAAGGAATCTAAGTAAAATCACTAGCTGCATCTAATGAAGGACCTTGTGGTAGAAGCATGTGCCATGATGTTTCCACCGATCGGTTTGATTTGTGGGCCGGCAAAGATTGCAGACCCATCGACTTGTGCAACAACTTGATTGGTGATCACTACAGCAACCCCGAACTACACATACAGCATTGCAATCAAACAGATAATTTAGCATAAACAAGTCTTTTATTAACTCGTCCTTGATGGTTTCAGATCAACAGAGCGAAGATTTCGAATTCATGAAATAACATGGTACATTGTTCACTAGATGAAAATAATTCATAAACGTTGAGTAAACCGATTCACCTCATCTGCCATCTTTTGAAGGCTCCTCAAAAACTTTGCAAGATGCATTTGCCTGGCTGACAATTCTCCCCTCCCAGAGAAATCTGTCCTGTAGAGAGCTGTAGCACTATCTACTATCATAAGAGCAAACCTGTAAAATACTAAACATAAGCATGGTACATTCTACTGAGGCAAAAAAATTCCAATAAGAAGATCAATAGTTGATGAGATTGTTATACACATCAAAGCCAAATAAAAAAAAAATAAAAAAAAATCAAATCATCAGAGCATAAAAGCCAAACAAAAGCTAAAACATGCAGATAGAACATGCCTGGTCTCGACCATCATAGACGCTGCTTCCAACAGAAGCCTCGATTGATGATCAGTGTTATATGCCCTAGCATATGCCACATTCTCTAGAACATCTTCACCATTCAAACCATACCTGTAAACATTGAGCTATTCCTCATGTTAGAGATCAAATTTTTCCAAATAAAATGATATCACAGGTTCACAATTACAATAGTATAGCACCTCTCTGCTATCTGCAGAAGTCTTTGTGGTCTGAAAGTACCTTCCGCATCAATATACATAGCTTTTCCTTCACCACCTCCTTGATCCAGAGGAAGCTAACAAAGAAAATCAAATAATAGCACCATTCTTAAGAGTATTTGCATGCATCATAAAAGCAAGAAACATCACAAAAAACAGTCGGCATGGGATACACGTAAGACTATCCTAATCACTTCAGCATGCAAGATCTTGGACCCATTTCATATGTTTCTTTTTTAACCAGGATGAAACCACCAAGCAGGATATCATGCTAAAAAAAGGGTCAAAATACATGTCATGTGGTCAAACACCATAAAGTTATATAATGAAATGATATTCAGAAAAGAAATCTTACTTGACACGTGACACAAAGAGTGTGGCATAGTTGAGTCTTTCCAGAACGGAACTCACCATATATCTCAGTAATGGATCCAGTTTCGATCCCTCCTGTCCAGAGCAAACAACAATTATTTACATTAACCAATCAAGAACCAATACATCCACCAAGGAAAAGGATCTCATTGCCTTCGAAGGTCAACAACTTAAAACTCACCCTCGAGAATCTTATCAAGTTCTTTTGATCCAGAAGTGATTTGGATGATTTCAAGCCTCTGTGCATGAAGTTGGCTTGCACTGGTAAAGCCCAAAGGGACAAGCTTTGACGCTGTAGATTAAAAATCTATGAGTCATGTTGAAGTTTATATATGATTATGATGACTTTAAGTATAATCATGAGCACTAAAAAAAGAACACAGAGTGCCTGCTTCAATGATCTTATCAACTTTTGCTTCACTAATTCCTTTAATTTGCAATAAATCTTTTCTTGGTGAGTAGGCAACAGATTCCACAGTGCAGAGACCAGCATCTTTGAGTTTCTTCACATCAACAGCAGCTATACCAGAAGCCTAAAGTAACATGGTAAATATATTAACTATAAGCATCAACAATAGCTGAGAACTTAAATGTAACCAACCAATCTGACTGCTACATGACAGTGATGTTAATATCCACTCATACATTGGGAAAACTAATAAGATCTTAAAAAAAATCAAGGAATTGAAAAAAAAATTCACATAGTCAATTGTAATTATCATCAGTTAGTAATGTTTAAATTTGTATTCATGGCGAACAATATCTTGTAATAGCTCACAAAGAGAAACATTTTATTAGAACTAACTTCCTTGGCAACAAGAAGGTCAAGCATCAGATCAAATTGCATCCAATCATCTAATACATAAATGAAAAGGAATTAATTCATTGTGAAGACAAAAAAAAATAATAATAATAATTAAAGATCAGTAAACAAGATTGAAAGATCTTGTAACAGCTCACAGATTTTTTTTTTTGTCTTGGCATACAGTGAACAGATGGACTGCCAAAGTATTACTGGTTAGATAAGAATGACAGAAATCTAAAGTAAACAAAAACTCTGGTAACTCAATCCAACAGAGAACTAGTTTTTCTAGAATTACAGCAAAAATGGACAAGAAAACTAAAGAAATTATGGAAACCAAAATCAACCAAATGCAAAGAATTACATAAATAAAAGAATGGAGACCAATATCCAAAACAAAATTTCCTCTCTTTATGAAAAAAATTAAAAAGGAAAAAAGACAACAACTTGAAACATCATGTGGATATATACAGGCAAACTGAGAGAAACACAACAACAATTGATGGAATACACATAAAATTACAAGAAAGATGCAACGATGTGAAGATCTAAGATATAAGAACAAGATTTGGGTTTCCAATTCATATCAAGAATTGGTCTTGATGAAATTACAGAAATATGCACAAGAAAAGTCATGAGAAATTACTGAAACCATGATCATCCGACTGCAAAGAGTAACATTTGCTCTCTTTTACCAAACACAGAGAAAGACAGCCACCTTGAAACCTCAGGTGGATACATACAGGCAAACTAGAAAGATGGCCTACAGAAATTGATGGACTCCACAAATAAATTTCAAGAAAGGGGCAATGTTGTGAAGGTCTAACATACAAGAAACGAGATTAAGGTTTCCAACTCATACCAAGAACTAGTTTTGCTAGAATTACTGAAAAAAAAATGAACAAGAAAACTCACAAGAAATCCCTGAAAACAAGGCCATCCAAATGAAAAGAGAAGCTTAATTAAAACAAGGGAGACTATATCCAAATCAACAAATTCATCTTTAATAAAAAAACAGAGGAAGATAAAAACTTGACTTAATCTATTACGAGCCATAAGCCAAGTCGATTATATGCGCGTAAGAAAGACACCCAACAGCAATAGCGATAGATGGGCACATGCAAACACCCAAGAAAGATGCGATTTTGATAAGGATTAACAAATAAGAACAAGAGCTTTCGATTCAAATCAAGAACTAGTTTTGCCATAACTAAAGAAAAAAAGAAGAAACTCACTAGATATTATGCAAACCAAGATCATCAAAATGCAAAGAGCAACACAAATCACATCTGCTGTCTCTTTTTATCAAAAAACAGAAAAAGATAAGAACTTTATCTGATACATTACAAACCAAAAGTCAAATGCATGCAGACACTCAAAACAAGAAAGCTACCAGATAGCAAGAGATGGACTCCACGGCTAAAAAATCCAAGAAAGAGGCGATCTTGAGACTGTCTAACAAACAAGCACTGAAATTAGGTTTTCCTATTCAAAAACCAGATTCGACCTGAAGCTGCTCCACAGGGAATGGCCCATGCTGCATGCCATCAACGTTTTCCTGATCCTCAACCATCTTCTGGTGCTTCTGCTGCTGCGCCGCCATGGCTACCCAAGCTCCGACGAGAGAGAGAGAGATGACGCGAAGGTTTGAAGTTTTAAGTGATAGAATGAGAGCGCCAAAATTTCCAGCCCGCCAGATCTAGGGTTTGGGTTGGGCTTTTTTCATATATGGCCTTACAAAGTAGAAAATTTCGTACAACACCTAACTTTTATTGTTTTTCTTTGTTTTAAAAATTTATGGACATGTTACTTTTTTGTTTCGCTTCAAAAACAATATATGATTATTCTATAAATTATTTTATATTTATATATCCAATCAACAGTAATTATATATAAAATTCTTTTAAACATATATACACAAAAAAATGATTTCCAATTTTGACAGGGCTACATGTGAAAAACTTCCCCGTTCTATCACGTGATAAGCACGGGGGGAGAGAGAAGATCCATTTACAATGACGAAAACACCCTCGACCTTATTCACAAATCTCCAGATCAACCCCACTGCTTGTCTTGCTTCGCAAGCAGCAGCAGCAGCAGCCTAGGGCCTCAAAACCAAGCGAAGAAGACCTCCGAGATTTATCTCTCCCAGAGCTCCATCCTCTAGGGTTTCAAGATGTTTCTCACCAGGTGAGCTCCTTCTCCATCTCCATCTCCATTTCTTCTCGATTTGAGGTTTCTCTTGTTGATCTACTTCTTTTATCCTCTCTTTGATGTGTGTTTTTTTTTTTTTCATAGAACGGAGTATGATCGGGGAGTGAACACTTTCTCCCCGGAAGGGAGGTTGTTCCAGGTTGAGTATGCCATCGAGGCGATTAAGGTCCTGTTTTGATCCTCCTCGATCTATTTCTCGCTGGTTTTGTTTGGTTTTTTGCTGAGATTTTGTTTGCCTTGATCAGTTGGGCTCGACTGCGATCGCGTTGAAGACGAAGGAAGGCGTTGTGCTTGCTGTCGAGAAGAGGGTTACTTCTCCTCTTCTGGTTTGGTTCTCTGCCTCCATTTGATTCTCTTAAATCCTGTTATTGTTGTTTAGGATCTGTTGATTTTTTTATGATCCGCCTTCCATCGTGCAATGCATATGATTTTTGTTAGCTGATTGTAGACGGATCTTGAAGGAATTGGGTAATGGGATGTGATTGGATTTTGCTGTGAATGTGGCATTTGATTGAGAACTTCTGCATAATTAGGGTTTAGCCTGCTTTTTTGCTCAAACCTTTTTAGGTATAACACTTGTTTAAGGAGAAGAAAGCGTGAATCCATGATCGATTTCTTTTGTGGAGCATATAAATGAGAAAGAGGCTTGATCAAGATATCTTGTTTCTAATAGCCCTAATTTGTAGCTTTTGCTATCTTCTATTTATGGTACAAAGTTTATGCAAAGTGATTTTAAGTTTTACAGTGTTTGAATCACATGCTTGTAACCTTTGGAGCAATATGATTATGAGTGTAAAGCTTGGCATTTTTGAGTGATACATTCCATAACTTCTGGATTGAGAAAATTAAAGAAGAATTAGGCAAAGCATAGGGGCTGTGGTAGTTAGGACTAAGAAATGGAAACCAACTACAGTGAAATGTCCTTTTGGGATGATGGTTTAAGAATTTGAGTTGGACATTGACCAAGTATTGATAGAGATGACTCCTTGTGATAAATCATTGCTTCCAAATATTGACCTTGCATGAATATGGAAGGTTTATGAGCATTCCCATGAAATGTGGTAAGTTTTGTACTCAAAGCTCTAAGAGATAATTTTCTATGGACAAACAGTGAGGTTTCTTGGCCTGTGTCA
Organism: Dioscorea cayenensis subsp. rotundata; assembly: GCF_009730915.1. Lineage (NCBI taxonomy): Eukaryota > Viridiplantae > Streptophyta > Magnoliopsida > Dioscoreales > Dioscoreaceae > Dioscorea > Dioscorea cayenensis. The sequence continues at coordinate 29,339,344 of NC_052475.1, forward strand.
GACTGAACTTCTAAACGTGTTCTCAAATGGTTACCACAATAAATTTACATTTATTTTTACTTTTGCTCTAATTTAGGAGCCAAGCAGTGTGGAGAAAATTATGGAAATTGATGAGCACATTGGTTGTGCAATGAGTGGATTGATTGCTGATGCACGGACCCTTGTTGAGCATGCCCGTGTGGAAACTCAGGTGATTTCACGTCTGTGATCATGTAAATTCTGTAGCTTGTATATATTACTGATTTATTTGTATTTTCATCAGAATCACAGGTTTTCATATGGTGAACCAATGTCTGTTGAGTCAACTACACAAGCTATATGCGATCTGGCTCTTCGATTTGGTGAAGGCGATGAGGAATCCATGGTTAGCTATATGGCATTTTAAAATATGGTCTACTTCATATGAATATTTGACTCAAAGAAATGTCCCTCCTAGGCACGCATAGATCTCTTTGACATGAGTCATTAATTATTTTCCATGATTTATTACTTATTTCTTATTGCTTACTGCATATTGCTTTGATGCTGATTATTAACTTCTCATGCATATGAGCTGAAATACATACTTGTTGTGAGTTGTAAGTTGTATAACAAGCCTTGATCATTAAGAAATCATGCCTCAGCATTCTTTGTGTTCTATCACAAACAGTGCCCAACCAAATTATAAAATCCCAACGTCCTGTTTTCTCACACACATCTGGACATTAAAAAGAGTGCAAAAACTATGTGTTAATTGTGTTTATCATATATCAGAATCAGGTATTTTCGGTATGTTTGCCTTAGCCAATGATTTGTGGTAGAGTACCAGGAGCTTTAGATCAGTCCCTTCCAACCCTAGACGGTTATGTGGACTGTCATGTGGACTGTCATGATTCTCTTCATTTTCTTCACTGTGAACATTTTACATGAATGCTAAGAAATATGCTTTAGTACATATATGTACCCGTGTGATGTGCTTGCTGATGTGTTTTATTTTTGTGCAGTCACGGCCATTTGGTGTCTCTCTTCTAATTGCTGGTCATGATGAAAATGGACCGTCCTTGTAAGTGTTCTCCTCTCTAACTGACTTTATTTACTTCTTTTTTGTGATTATTACTCCGGGCATCACATCCTTTTATATATTGTTGGTTTTGTGCTTTTAATTGTGTGTGAAAATTATGAACTTTAAGTTGCATTATGGATGCAACTATCTTTGGTATCATGCCATGGATTAACATTGACTTGCAAAATCACAAAGAATATTTCAGCCCGTGGTTTGTTCTCCTTGCATGCTTAAGGGAGATATTAACAAGTTTGCAAATATATCTTTTTGTTCTTTGGGAGATAGAAGATCAGTGTGAATGACAAGATTATCTGCAAGCTACTAGGTATTTGAAGTAATAATTTTGTTTCTGGGTTTATAGCGATGGCCATTTAGGTGTGCTACTTGGAGTGGAATGCCTTTGCTTTTGTAGATCATATGTCATTTATAGGAATCCAACAGTCAGAAGGACCAATTACTTGCAAATTGCGTGTAGGAATAATAGCATGCCTTTTGAACATAATATCACTCTCTGGACATTTCCTTCTATGATCTTTCCCGTAGCCAGTGATTCTTTTTGTATAGTATACACTATACATAGTTCTTTTCATAGATAAATGGAGCATAAGCTGTTTTTGCATAGCAGGTGAAGGGAAATAATTTTTAAATGTTGAAATGCCTTACATTCAAACTTTGAGACTGACTTTAAGGAGGGTTAGTTGCAAACCATCTGGTAGCTATGTAGGCAAATGTTTGGAGTCCAAGACTTCGTAAAAAGAAAGATGCAAAATGCAAGGATGATGATCAAAAATGAAAATTAAAAATTTTATTGGTTCCTAGCTGGCATCAATTGTTTGTGTTGATGATCCCATGAAATGGAGGATAAAACCAGTGAAAGAGGTGGATTTTCTTGCAGGCTATGAAGCGTTTGGATTATTAATTGCCTTTTTAGAAATGCTCTTTATTCGATTATGGAAGAAGGGATCTAGCTTGATTACCACAGCATAACTTTCTGTAATCTTCAGAAGTCAGGGTGGCCACCTAGATTTATCTTTCACAGCCACCCACCACCAGGCTGTGTCAGCTCGGCATGGCCTAACAATACTATGATGCTATTATTAGATGCCGTTATTAGTGTATTATAGATAACTAATCAGGTGCTAGTTCACTCTTTCCTTGCAAGGGGGAAGTTCTGCATTTACATGGTTTTAGATAATGACTGTTGGTCTGAGTATTATGTTCAATGGGCGCAGGTATCACACAGACCCCTCTGGCACATTCTGGCAATGCAACGCAAAAGCAATAGGTTCTGGTTCTGAAGGAGCTGATAGCTCCCTTCAGGAACAGTACAACAAGGTATCAGCAAGTTGCATTCTCTTCTTAGTAAGCTCATTTGCAATAGAATGGGGAAACAAATGCGTATCTTGTAGTGATCTCCTGGGATTCCGTTTTGAAGCTCGTCCCCAAGGAACACTTTTCAATTCTTTTGATCCTTTTTTTGTTGGGAATAGCTTCTGATGCTGTTAACCTTTTACAGGAAATGACCCTTCAAGAAGCTGAAACAGTTGCCCTTTCCATTCTGAAACAAGTCATGGAAGAGAAGGTATGACTCGGCAATCCAAATCCAAATCCATTTATTCAAGATTAAGGTCAGCTGATTACTACGTGCTAACCAATATGGTTCGCCCCTCATGCAGGTGACGCCAAACAATGTTGATATCGCAAAAGTCGCACCAACTTACCACCTCTATTCTCCTGCAGAGGTTGAAGCGGTCATTAGTCGTCTGTAATTCTGTCAACATTATTCCCTTAAACACTCGTCTGAAATGCTTTTCAATTTGAGGTAATATTTATATGTGATGAATTTCCATTTTGGAGACATCTTAGACTGTTTTGGCAGACACAATGTGGTGGTTCTACACTTCTACTTGAGAGACTAATGATAAAGAGTGATTCTGTTTCATTTTGGATGATTTGGATGAAATCAATTATGTAGTAAGGTCAGTTCATTGTTATGCATGTTGATTGAGGGGCCACCATTGATTCCGTGGTCCTTGCAGGCAAGCACTACAGCAATGCTTCACCCACCCTCCACAGCCTCTTTTATGGCAATCCTTTCATACCTGTGACTTATCTTTTGTGTTCAAATTAACTTACTCAAATTAGATTTTCTTTATGTTGTTTTGTCTTTTTTTTTCTGAGTTGTCTAGTCAAAATAATAACTCCCGAGTTTTCAGAGGAAAATATTAAATAAAAAATAAAAAAGAGAAATGTGATACTCACTATTCAGTGGCAACCAAACACCAATACTATCCTAGAATAGTTTTAGTTAATATTTTCTGAATTTGTATTGGTTGAATTAAATTCAGTCAGCTTCAGCTGATCAAGTTGTAGCCCCAGTAACTATCAAAATGTTAAGTCATGTTTTATTTTGGATTTTTTTTATATATGTTTTTCTTCACGAATATATTAAAAAAAAAAAAGGTATGAAACATTCAAAGCGATTGGGTTTATACCTATTTCTCAATACATGTCTATATAATATTCAATTAATTAACAGCATATATTCAAACGATAAAAAAAACAAATTGTAGCACTCTTGAGGTTTAACTGTTCAAGGAGACTTATTAAGTTATATAAAATTTCATGTCAATATCTGCATGTAAAGACCTCAATTTTATATAAAAAAATCACAAACCCAAAAGCTTTATTCCCTGAGGGTCAAATCATAGCATGAGTATCATCAAGTATCATCAAACAAGAAGCTTGACAATAGCCAAAGAGTTGCTGCAAAGCTTAAAGAAAAGCTCATTCCTTTCAGTCAACGGCGACGACACACCTTCATCCTGAAACCCACCCTCACACGTGTCTGAATTGGTCATCGCCGCCGACACCTTCACGTTGACCGTTTCATAATCACAACTCCCCAGCGCCACCATTGACTCATGGAGCTCATCCACCGCATCCCCATACTGCTCCAAACAATCACTAAGGCACTGCTCCGAGAAATCAGCGGAGCCGTTACGAATGGCGGCGATGACGGCGGAGGTGTTGGCAGCGTATGCGGCGGTGGCGTTGATGGAGATAAAGGCGAGGTCATGGATGGTGGTGTTGGTGTAGTTGGAGATGAGGAAGGTTGCCATGCAGACGTCGGAGTAGGAGGTTTGGTTGCATGTCTTTGAGATTAGATCTTCTTCATCTGATGATGATGATGATGATGATGATGTTATCTTGATGTCTTTGACTTCTTGTTGTTGCTGCTGCATGGGCATGGAGATGATCATGGTTAGAGGATGCATGAGAGTTATGAAGATGATGAAAATAGATGAACTTTTCATGAGGAGACTCATCTTAATTAATTTCTCTCTTACCTCTCACTCAATAGTTTCTATCTTTATATAGACTACTATATGTTACATATATATATATATATATATACATCACTTGAAGGAATTAATGATCTATTTCCTCATTTGGGGAAGAAGTAAACTCTCTTTTGTCTCTCTCTCTCTCTCTCTCTCTCTCTCTCTCTCATCACTTAAGTAATTTCTTTTTATTAACATGGGAAAGTCCATCACTCTTCAGTTTTTTTTTTTATTATATATCAATATATCATGACCAATTCTTTCACTCCTCAGCAACTTTTCAAATGCTCTCCATAGCTACAAGACAGTGAAATGATGAATTATATATATTTATATATTGGTAAGCCTATTTACAAGTTATTACATCATGAGCCTCTTAAACAAATCAAGACTAGTTGTGGATTAAAGAGAATCCAAATGGACATTAGTTCTTAGTTGTGTGTCAAATAATTAATCATTGTCCAACCAGAAAGCAACAACTTTTTTTTGCTTAAAAATTTTTATAAAGAAAACAACAACAATTGGATAATTAAGATAACTAAAAAAATAAATTGTTGTTATAAAGAATAATAAAAATAACAACAACAACAAACTCACAAAATTTTCATATATTTTCTCATGCTTGTGAATGATTTCTCTTTGAAGAACTCCCATAAAGCAATGGAATCCCAACGACTCTTAAGTCTTAACACACAGTTTTGTAATTTAAGTGATTTAAATATTCAGACTTTTAACTTATATGTATGTATATATATATAATATCATTTTAGAGATGAAAGTGTTTGTGCGATTATGCTGTGCATGCGTGTGTTTAGGGTTTACAATTAAAAAATTGTGTACATGCAGGTGTTAGATTTTTTTATATTTTTTTGGTACTAGTACGTCTTATATGGGTTTAGGGGTCTTACACCAAAAAATCTCAATACTTAGTGGCTTAACTCTATATCTATATATAAACCCATTACACTTCTATCATACAACCGATGCTGACTTATATTTTTCAACTCACTCGAACTTGCTGTCGGACTTCTAGACACCGTGAGAGTCTGCTTTACTGGGAACTTGTACACTACTTTGTGTTTTGAGGTCCCTACACATATGGACCTGTACACTACACTACTTGTGTTTCAGAGGTCCTACTCACATGGACTTGTACACCACTTGTGTCTCAGAGATCCTTTTTTTTAATATATATATATATATATATATATATATATATATATATATATTGGGTTCTACTATATTTCTCTGATACCATGTTAGATTTTATATTTTGGTACTAGTGGGCCCTATATTGGCTATATATGGGCTTAAGGATCTTAAACCAAAAAGTCTCAAGACTTAGTGGCTTAACCCCTTATACTTATATATAAATCAATTACACTTCTATCATACAACCGATGTGGTACTATATTTTCAACAGTAAGTTCATCTTTTATTATTTATTTGTACCAATGTAGTACGATTATAGAGACGCTATTTTAACAATGTTTTTTTTATTTAATATTGATATATTAGGAAAAAAATTATAAAAAAAAGTCTAAAATGTTATACATATCTTGAGCATATGAAATATAAATAACCAATGACATCATAATCGTTTTGGAGTGAACATTAAAATGATTTTTCGATTTGATACTATATATATTATTTTTATTGGATTACTTAGGTAAAGAGTAAGTTAATTAGTTTATAACTTTTTCAACATTTTTTTTATAGATAATTAAAAATTTTAAGTATTATTAAAAAAATAAGATTGCAAATAGAAAGTTATAGCTGAGTCAAAGAAAAAACATTTTTTTTATATAACATTTTTCACGGAGAACTCATAGAATTTACGGTAATGTAAACAATACTACTACAATATCACTACAATACTATAAGGCTATGTTTGATTGCCCTTTTTTTCCCTGGAAAAATTTTCTACGAGTCATTTTCCAGCTAAATAGGCTGTTTGTTTGCCAAAATTTTCCGTAAAATTTTTTTCCACAAACTCTGTCATGTGACCCTATTTTCCCTCAAATTAGAAGAAAATTTTTCCTACCTCCACCCTGGGAAAAGTTTTTCAGAGAAAACGTAAGGGGCTATGTGAAAAATAACGTGCGATTGAAATATTTAAAATAACTTTTTAAAAAAAAATTAAAAGAAAAGTTTTTTCTTTTCTTTCAAATTTTTTAAAAAATAGATAAATTATATAATTTGATAATATTTTAAATAAATTTTTCCAGATTAATGAACAGATCCCGCGATATTTTGATGGTAAGATTCAATTCTACTTAAAATAACTTTTCTTTTCAAAATTTAAAAGAAAAGTTTTTTTTTAAAAAAAAAATTAAAAAAAAAAGATAAATTATATAACTTGATAATATTTTAAATAAATTTATCTAAATCAGTGAACAGATCTCGTGGCATTTTGATGGTAAGATTCAATTCCACGTAGCGCTGTTTATAATTTTAATAATTTTTAAAAAAAATTTCATGGAAAATGTGACTTTTTCCAAGGAAAATTAATGCAATCAAACAACAAATTAGGTTTTTTCCATGAAAAATGTTTCATTTTCCGTGAAAAATAAGATCATTCAAACAACAAAATCTGAATTTTCTATGGGAAATTTTTTATTTTCTAGCTAAAAAATAATGCCAATCAAACGACTATTTTTTTTCCCATGTAAAATTTTCAATGGAAAAATATTCCATGGAAAAATTTTCTTTTCCAGTCATTTTCCATGTTGGCAATCAAACACAGCCTAATAGTATTTTGGGTCTAGAGTTTTGACCATATGTCTTTTACCTGTCCATTGCAAGTGACTACTACCAACCATGAACCAGTGGTTATCAAATAATTCTTTCTCAAAGAGAGATTTATATTTTATAAACATGTTCATCCAGTCCAGTGTAAATTAAAAATTTTAAAATATTCTTATATTTTTCAGTTTGCCTATTCAATTTTTTTGAATTTAAATTTTAAATCATTAGAAATGTATAGTGGACAACAACCCATTGGCCACTCTCCGTGTAAACTTTTTAAAAACATTGCATGATAAATAATTAAATGTATTGTGGAAAATGGGATGGTATCCACTATACCAAAGTTTAATACCACACACACACATGTACATTATATATGCATTAACATGCATTACTTTCCAAGTGTAAATTAAAACTTTTCAATTTATTCTTGTATTTATAATTTTATATTTGTGCCTATTTAATAAATTTGAAAATTTAAATCTTCAGAATTAGAAATACATATATATATATATATATATATATATATATATGAGTGGAAAACAACCCATCATCCACTCTCCATGTAAACTTTTGAGAACATTGGTTGACAAATTTATCATGGAAAATAGGTTGGTTTCCACTATATATATTCAAATCTTGAAACCGTGCACAAACATAAACACATTATATACAACATGCAAATCTATTATAACATTAGTCATAAATAACCTAAACACCAACAGAATTTAGTAGATTAGTAATAAAAATTTTATAAAAAATAAAATGTTCCGTTTGTAATCAAACGATGATTTAAATAATTAATAAACTTAGAAACAGTTTAATTACCAACTGATTAAAAACTTCATTTGGAAGTTTTAAAACTCTTTTAAAAAACAAATTTGTAATACACATTAGAAATGGACTTAAGATTCCGTTTTTAATTTAAAGATGATTCAAATCCGAAAATTATTTACATTTTTAATCAAGAAACTAAATGTTATTACTTTTCTAAATTTATAAACCTAATTAAATTTCATTCCTTATAATATACCTCCTTTACTAAATGTTCCTTTGTCTACCATGCTAGAGAAAAAAAAAACTACATATATGTGAACATGCCCATTTTCAAAGTTCAACAAACCCAAAGTCATGTTGGAGTTGGAAGGTGTGAGAAAACAATGAAGCTGAAGAGCACTAAAAGGTTTCTCTAAGACATGGGTGGGCTGAAAAGCCTTTGTATATATACATGCTTTCCAACCTTGATTAATAAACAAACATCCATTTAATTATCTAAAAAAAAGGGTTAGATTTAATATATGATCTATCTAGTGATCATCTCTAAATAAAGAAAATTTCTCATTAAAAAGAAAAATCAAGAAAGAAGGTTAGAAATGGCCATGGAGTTACTACACAACTTCATGAAAAACACATTCAAATCCATTAATGGAGACTGAACTCCTTTCTTCTCACCAAACCCATTCTCACAAGAGTTAGCATTAGCCATAGCTCCAGCCACCATAACATTCATAGTCCCAAATTCACCTTCATTGAGAGCTTCATGAGCTTGCTCAAGATCATCAATGGCCTCTTCATACTCAACCAAACAATCATCAAGACAAATAGTAACATATCTATGATCTTGAGGAGGATGAGGAGAACTCATTAGTTGATCCTTCATGGCCTTGATGAAGTTGATGTTCTTTATTGCTTGAGATATGGTCACATTAATGGAGATGGATGCAAGGCCATGGAGATCAGCTGTTTGGCTGTTTGCATGTGATTGAAGGGATGACATGCAGACGTCCACGTACAAAGTATGGTTGCATGTTGACGTGATCAAACTTGATGTTGTGTTTGAGTCACAGGAGATGTAGGAGAAGAAGGTGGTGGATAAGAGGAGAGTTAAGGTTATGGTTTGGTTTTGGTATAAAGCTTTCATGCTATCCATTTCTATAATCTCTCTCACTCTCTCTATCTTTCTCTTGGAAGAATTAATATATAAGATGATTAATTGGTATATATATATATATATGAACAAAGTTAGGGAAAAAAATAATTAAATAAATAAGGATATTAATTTGATTTCATTTATTTAGAGTATAAAGTTTATAAACAAAGCGTAAATGGATGCATCCAATGTAGAGGGGAGGAGAAATAAAGAGAATGCACATGGAATGCAAAGAACTCAAAAAAATAAGACCAAGTCAATAACAGCGGCCGGCTTCTTTGATTTGTTGTTTGTAATCTTTGGCGGCAATTAAAACTCATTTATTAGTTTAAATTAATACTTTGCAAAAATATATATAAACTTCTCAATTTTGATATAAATAAACATACATATAAAATAATAATAATAATAATAATAATAATAATAATCAATAATCAATAATTATAAACCAAGAGAGTAGGGAAAACCAGTAGTTTTTAACCAACTGCCACCTTCAATGAAATTTTCAACACTAAACTGCATGGCCTCAGTCTCATTAGTTATAACCTTGAAACCCTCCCACTTGACCCTGTCATCCGTGCTAGACCCAACTCCACTGTTCATATACTCAGCATAAAACAATGTCTTCAATGCAAACTCACCATTCCACTCATGCCATCCTTCCGGTTCAACCAAATCTCCAATTTCAGACTTTATAATCACTGTTCTTGAAAATTCTTTCCAAGGTCTTCCTAAAAATGTTTTAATCGATGTTTTATTCGATTCGAGATCTGGTGTTGAGCTGATACGGCAATGTTGTATGACAATACCGGTCGGCTCGTTAATGTCGTCTCGGCTTTGAGCCGTGATCATGTTTTTCTGGTTATGGTTTGGTAGACGAGCTTGAATTTCACAGTTCTGGAATACAACTGCTGCATTGCCAAATATGAAATCTACGGTGCCTTGTATGGTACAATTTTTGAAAAATTGTCGAAAAGAGTGGACGTAGAGTGTGTCTTGATAACCGAAGATATCACAGTCATAGAAGGCGGCATGATCTGCATTCACTCGGAGAGCCACAGCTTGATGTTTCGACGGCCCGGCCGTGTTCTCAATCCTTAGACTCCGAGCTAGAAAGCCTTCTCCGGCCACCGCTGCATTTCATGGTAACATGATACATGTTACTACATTGAAACAATTAATCTTTAATTATAATAAATTTAAATCTATATTTATATATATATATATATATATTGAAATTCTTTGTAAAAATATAGTGCGGAGTCGGACCACAGCATGTGTGGTTTGTCTTACAGGACCAACTGATCAAAACTTGCAGTACGTATGCAATGAAATGAATAAACATGCGGAAAGAATAATGCCAGCTTTATAATTTGTTTCATTGCGCTTTATTGGGCAGTGTGTTTACTACTTTACTGCCAAAGTTGTGTTTCTTCACATGATCTTGCTCATATTTATAGAATTTACCATAGATCTAACTATTTAAGCTTTTTTTTTCTCCTGAACACATAGATATAAAAATTTTACCTCAATCTAAATGAGTAGTTTAATCTAGTAAACAAGAGTAATATAAACATGTATATAAAATATATATCATGATAATAATAATAATAATAATAATAATAATAAAAGAAGAGAGTTTAATTTGAATGACAAACCTAAGGTGGCAGACCTGAAGGTGGTGCTACCATCCACAACGTTCCTACTACCTGTAATGACCGTTTTGTCCCTCCCATCTCCGACAAACATAAGATTTGTCTTCTTCTTGTGCACCTCCACGTTCTCCTCATACCTCCCTTCCCTTATCCTTATCACATACCTCTTCTTACTCTTCGCCGGAGCAGCCGCCACCGCCTCCCCCACCGTCTTATAATCACCACTCCCATCCTTTGCCACCACCACCACCACCTCCTCCTCCTCCTCCTCCACCACCTTTGTCTCTTGATCCACATGCATGGCTTCCACGTGGAACGCATCATTCACGTCAGGCTTTATCATGCTCAAAGCGTTACAGCACATGCGTCGCACGTGGGTGATGCCGGAGATGATAAGACGGCGTATGCCACGGTCGGCGCCGTCGTGGGAGAAGCCGTCTAAACAGGAGTCTTGGTTGGTGATGGCGGCGGTGATGAGGAGTTTGAGGTCCGTGGTTAATGGAGTTAGGGTGGTGTTGGCTTGGTGGAGCTCGTCAAGGGTGGAGTCTAGGAGTTCATGGCAGTCTTGGAGGGCGGCGAGTTCTCGAGGGTGGAGGTTGTGGTGGTGGTGGGAGATGAGGTTGGTGATGGAGGTGATGGGAGAGATGAACGGCGGTGATGGTGAGATGAAGAGACATGTGTAGGATGTGGGAAGGGACGTTGGAGGAGATGATGGAGGACAAGAGGGAGGGGTTGGAAGAGATGGAAGAGAAGCAAAGAGAAGGGTAGGGAGTGGAGATGCATGCTGAGTGGAGGATGGACTTTTGGGAGGTGGTGGTGGTTGTGGAGACGGTGGTGGTGGTGGCGGCGGTGGTGGAGATGAGGAGGAGGAGGAGGAGATTGGAGAGGGAGGCCATTGAGAGGTTATAAGATTAGAGGGAGTGGAGGATAATAAATAGAGTGAGTGTGAGATGTTTTGAGGTGAGGTTTTTATTATTTGTTTTTTATTTGAAAAAGTAGTTTTTGAAGAAAAAAAGGTGAGGTTTTGAATAATGTTGGGAGCCATTGGGGTTTTATTGAAATTGTTTTAAATAAAATTTTTGAAAGATTATTGTGAGTTTAATTTAACTTGAAATTAAAATTTAACATAACATGTGTCATCTAGTGTTTGTGTGTATATGTTGACAATGATCTTACATATACTAAATCTTCAACCATGATTTGAAAATCAATCTTTAATTTTTTTTTTATAAAATTAAAAGTACTACCACGTTATTTATTACGATGATATTTATATATATATATATATAAGTAATTAGTATAAAATTTACTATTTGATTATAGTCAAGTGATTTTTTTTAAAAAATTGTAAATAAAAAAACATATAGGATTCAAGCACTTGACCTTTTAATGGTCAAGTAAAATCTTAGTTTAAAAAAATTTATGATACAATAGTAAATGATAAAAAATAATAAGCACGTTAATGGGGTCGGTCTTAGTAGTATAGACTCAAGTGAAAAATAAGTGATTTTGATTTTAAATTTAAGTATTTTGTAGAGACTAATTCTATAAAATAAATAAATAATAATAACATATTAAAAATAATTTAGAAAAAAAAAATCAAGACACTCTCGCATGTAATGTAAAAAAACTATAAACAATGAAACATTAACTAATAATTGTGTAAAAATATGGGAAGATTTTCTCCGGATGTTAAGCAAGAAATTGTGGCATGTTTCTGATTTTAGGTTGACAAACTTCAGCATGAAATGAGAGTTGCACATGTTATGTGCTGGCGGTGTTCCATGCTTTGCTTGTGTTCTCTTTTTCACACATTGATTAATGATTTTTTTTTTTCTTTTAACTTTTAATTTTTGTCTTTTAATGCAAAAGAAATCAGCTGATTTTTTATATATATACTGACAAAACATTATTAATATTTTTTTTAATGTGACAAGGGCATTCAAATGTATAGGCCCAAATTGAGAATTGATCAGAATTTTGGACTGTAAACCTGGACTTATAACCATTGGCAGAGCCAAAAAAAAAAAATTTTAAAGGACAAATTTTTTTTTAAGAACAAGTAAAAAGTGAAGGAGAAAAATAATATATTTTTATAAATATACCTTGTTAATAATATATATTAATTTATGAAAAATGTCTAACAATAATTTAAAATATATATATATTTATTATATAACTAATTTATTAAATATCAACTTCTAAACAATAAAATTTTACAAATATAATTTTTTCAAAATTACAATATTTTTAGACTATATATTAATTTGAAAAAAAAACTAATTATTTAAACAATAATTTTTTTAAAACAATTATATAAATCAATTTATAAAATATTAATATTAAAAAAATCAAACAATAATTATTCATAATTTTTTTTTAAAAAAATATTATTTTTATATTGTACATATTAATTTGTAGCCATGCCCCACTTGGCCTCTAGCTCCGCGGCTACTCATAACCAATTAATAACATGAAACTACTATTGCAACTAGTATTCGGATTGAATGTGGAATTTAAATTTTCTACAATGATACTTGTAATAAAAAACTATAATAAAAAATTATTAATTAAAACTCTATTCTAACTCATTTAATATTATTATTTTTAAGTATTCTAATAAATTCCAAACATTCAAACTTTTAAGAAAATAAAAATATTAATTAAAGACTATCTCACGCCTGCTTATAATATTTTCCTGAACAATGAAACGCTAACCCTATTTTATATAAGGTTATATATATATGCACACACAAGCATTAATTTCTTAAAAACATAATTAAGAGAAATATATTATCAGTATAATCCATGAAAGTTCCAGAGACTAGTAAAGTGGTTTATTTAGTATGATTGGTTTTATTGCGTGGTGTCACATGATTATTAGGTTAGAAGATGCATGCGAGCCCTAAGTGCCACGTACTGATTCATAGTCATCACATGATGCCCTAACCCTAAAAATTTCTGTCCGTCCATTTGTAAGAAATGCCTTATCCCACATACCCCAGTGCATTTAATTGCCAAGTTTTTTTTTATACTCAGAGAAATTAAAAAGGGATAATCTAAAGTCATTCAATCCGGGAGATAAACAGTAGATCTTAAGAGAATAATCTAAGGGTGCGTTTGGTTCGCGGAATGGGACCATTCTAATAGTGTTTATTACCTCCATCCAAACACACCCTAAAGTCATTCAATCCGGGGGATTAACAATAGATCTTAAGAGGAGAGAAAAGAATTATGTAAGTTCAAAATCTATATAAAAATATTAATTTCAGAAGAGTTTGAATTCTCTATTCGAACTCTAATAATTTAAGATGATAGCATGTGAGATATTAACTCAACTCACATTTTTTTCGCCTAATCATAGATTTATTAATTTTGTCAAAAACTACTTGTAAATCTTTGCAATATCTCAGTGTTCTAAATGTAGGTTTTTGAAACCAAAATATCTCACATAAATTTTTGTCTTAAATGACACTTATTTTTTATATATTTTTTCCCCTCATAATTTTGCACATGGCTGAAGAAGATCCTGTAAATTAGCCTGAGCTCTGGAAAAATAAAGTATTTTTAAAAATAAATTAAATTTAAATATAATTGATTAAAAAGTACAAAATTTAAAACATATCATGTTAAGGCACGTGAGAAATGTAATGTTAGATCACTTTTAGCTAATGATCAAGTTATAATGATGAAATATAGATAAACTATGTGTCAAGAATGTAAGCATAAGTCCATGATTGATAATCCAGTTAGCACGCTCTTAGCCGGTGATGAGAAGTTTAGGTTACGACCCCACATCCACAATCAGTGATCAGTTACTATTACTGTACTGTTTCCATCAAATAAATTATTTTTTAACCCAACATTTAGTTTCAATTGATTATTAATAGTTTGTATAATAAATAACAAGGATTTTGCCCTTTTAACAACCACTCATCTTAAAACCACCCATGAAGCATAGCGAAGATGAAATCATATAAGAAAAAAAAAAATTTCTACCAATTACTTAGGTATATCTATAAATGCACATATTATTTTGTTATTTTTTTTCTTTTTAACAATATAGCACAAGCACATACACTGTTAGGGTCTATGTATAGGTCAAAAATCTTATTATCTAACTAGTATGCGCTCACCCGGTGACACAAAATTCAGACTTAAAACCCAAACTCATAATTAGATATCAGTTACCACTATTTATTTTAGTGAAACTTAAAACTAGGGCTTTTAATACTCACAATAATATTTTATATAGTGGAGTTAATACTTATCATATGCGTTTCTCTCCCAAATTAAATTCCAAATCTATACATACTATTAAAGTAGATGTATAATCTAATCCGAGAGCGTTTAAGGAGTAATTTTATTTTTTTTAATAACATTTAAGTTTTTATTTATATTACTTATAATATTAGAAATTGAAAACATTAATTACACTAATAAATGTCCATAAAATCTTTGAAATCCAAGGTATAAAATAGTTTTTATGGTAGAAGTTATTTAATTATATTATTTTATATATGATATTGTCTCAAAATTCCTTACAAAATGTTCAAAACTCCGATGTGAAGACGAAGAAAATGCCTAGTTACTATAATATATATGGTTAAAGCTCCTCATCATGGTCTATGAAAATTCTATTTTGGGTGGTGTTGAGATCCAATTCATTGTATGAATATATTCAAATGGTAAAAGGAATAAATAAATTAATAATCATATGTGTAATAAAATATTAAATTGGATGATAATTTGGATGACTTGCCGACAATATTTGGATAATAATAAATACTAATATCAGAAAAAAAGAAGAAGTTTCCAGAGTCTTTGATATTAGGTATATCAATTATTTGCTTATGTAAATTAAAAAAGGATCCCTGAGGTTCAGAATTATTTATTTTTATTCATAAAAATAATGTTTATACGAATAATACAACATTTTTAAAAAGTGAAAATTAATACATTTTAAAGATATGTGAATGGACGATTTTATTTTATATTATTTTTATGTTAGAACTAAACAAAATAAACTATTTCAATCAGTAAAGCAATAAAAACATCGGGTTTTTTAAATTAATATGTCCTAATTATTTTTATTTAAAAATGCTTTAATAATTAGCATATATAAAAATGCCTAATAAATGAATAAAACTTTTAATTTTTTTTATCCCTTAAACTTGAACAATAATAACTCATAAAATATGATAAGCATATGGATTAAGAGTAGAATTAAAGTTATTAAACAAAATGGTTAGTGATCACAATTAATGAAGTTGACATTTAATTTGATAAACAACTTTGTCGGTTGATAAGTCCAATTAACTTATTTATTTAGTTATTTTTATTAATCTAATCAAGTTCTCTTTCTAATTATTTTTTTATCATATTTATTAAAGTAATTCCCAGAGTTACATCAATTATCACTACTCCGAAAGATATCAAAGCATAAAATTTTTTATCTTCATATAATGGAGAAGAAAAAGAAATGGAGACCTAAGTATACATTTATGGCATAAAATATAAATTTTAGATGGCTATGATAAGAAAATAACATTATTAAACTTAATTATCTTTTTAGAAAATAAAGATATTCAAACAAGCCTTACATAAATATGTAATTTATGCATAAGCGGCTTTGGCGGCCTCCATTGAATATACTAATAAAAATTAATTTAAACTTTAAAAAAAATGGGGGAATATATTCATAAGGCCCCTGAATATAATATTGAAGTTAACTTGGATTTATTTAAAAAAAAAAAAGTTTTTTTTAAATAAATATATATATATATATATATATATATATGGGTGTCAAGGAATATGCAGATACTGTGGTGCACCAGTTACAGTGGTTAATGATCTCTTAAAAATTTATTAACTCAATTAGATGTCACATGATGGCTATCAATACGATATACACATTCAGTAAAAAATTTATATTATTTACCAATAGTTTTATCATCTATTCGATCTAATATTGAATGCTTCAGCCATACAAAATAAGGACATATATAATTATTGAGCGTAGTTAATTTGTGCACATTTCTGACACATATTTATTGTATTTCATGTTTATTATATTTTGTGGGAAAAAAATTATATTTATTTGACAGAGGTTTTGGTTGCATTCATACAATATAATATGGAAATTAATTTTGACTTTTCTAAAAATTTGATAGATATTCTAAGTATCTTTATAAGCCCATAAAAAGGTTCAGATTTAGATAAAAATCTCTTAAAAAGACAATATGTAATATAATAATACCGAAATTAATGTAGATTTTTCAAAAAAATTGAAACCTTTGGTTAAAGCTGTCCACTGTGTTCAGAAAAGCCCCTCAAAAATATCATATTTAAAAAAAAAATTTTACATATTCAAATAAACCTCACAAAAAGATCCTCAAACTTTATAAGCGGAATTAACTGCATCCATTGATTATAATATGGAAATCAATCCCGGTTTTGCTTTAAAAAGTTGAGATTTTTTAGATAAACATATTCATAATGACCCTCTAAAATAACATATTTACCACTATATATATATATATATATTGGAGAAAAATACTCAATTAAGCTCGCTTTAAAGATCTTTTATATATATATATAATTAGATGATTTTGCAGCTTCCATCGATTATAATCCTGGAAATTAATTAGAATGTTTTCTTTCCAAAAATAAAAATAAAAATAAAAATAAAAAAATTATTTTTTTTTTAATTTTGAATAAATATTTTCATAAAAGCCCTCCAGAAAGATGACATTTAGAAACAGCAAGGTTTGTGAAGTCTGATGAAGAGGCTGTTTTGACTCTTTGGAGAGGCTTGCGAAGGGGATGATGCTTTTCTATTTCCATTTGCTTCGTTTCCAATCACCGCCATTGCCGCCCCTTCATCCTCTCATGGTGTAGCTTCCAAAGATCGCTCCTTTTTCCCTCTACCATCATTTTCAGTACCATCCTCACCTTCTCCTCTTCAGCCACTGCCCGATCTCTGTGATTACTCACCGTCGGAGCCACCCTTTCGCCTCGCTTGGCCTCGTTGAGGTCGAGCTCTACTTGCACCTTCGTTTAGGTATAGCTTCATCTTCTCACTTGTGATTTATTTTCATAGATCACTGTTTGTTTATATGTTCTGTCTCCCGTGAGGCATTTTTTTAAAACATCTCTGTGTCATTGGGTTTGAGTAGTTTTGTTTTTATATAGTTCTCGCAGGAAAGCTATGATCTTTTTAGTGAATTCATCTGATTTCTCATGCTTATCCCTTCTTTTTTTTTTTTGTTTATTTTTATGTGAACACGATGAATTTTTTATTGTTGTTATCATGTGTTGAATCTGTACAGTTTGTGAGGACTGTTCTGAAATGGTTCGCTGTAGTAATCCTTTGCTGGGGATGTGTTTTTTCTGAAATGAAGATAAATGGATTCGTTTGTGCAATTTAAAGATTGCGGATGGATGCTAGAAATGAAGGGCTTGGCCCTCCGGGCCAAAGGATTGCTCCAGCAGCATCGGGTTCGGGTCATGCAAGTGCTAGACTGCCGGAGTTTCATGTTTCCGGTGGGGCTGCACCTGTGCTCAACTATTCAATCAGGACTGGAGAGGAATTTGCCTTTGAATTTATAAGGGAGAGGGCACTTCCCAGAAAGTCTTCTGCCCCTAATGCTCCTGGTGATCAAAATGCTCCTGCATCAGCTTACATGGACCCAAGAGGAATACTAGGTATTTCTCATACAGGATCTGAAGCTGGATCGGATGCTTCGATGTTTGTCACTGGTGATAGAAGTCAGACTAAGGAGATTGAAAAGAGGAGCTTCTCTGAAGTTGATAACAAAGGTCATTATGCATCAGCAAGCTCATTGCCCCAGGCTTCAACAGGTGATGGAAGTAGTCGTGGAATTTCTCATGGATATGCTTCTTCTGATACTTCTGACAACTCTTCCACTAAGATGAAGTTCCTCTGTAGTTTTGGGGGGAGAATTTTGCCTCGACCAAGTGATCGGAAGCTTAGATATGTAGGTGGTGATACACGCATTCTTCGACTTAGCAGGGATGTTTCTTGGCGGGAACTTGTGCAGAAGACACTGGCCATTTATCATCAACCTCATACAATCAAGTATCAATTGCCAGGGGAAGATCTGGATGCCTTGGTAACAGTGTCCAGTGATGAAGATGTTCAGATTATGATGGAGGAATGCAGTGTTCTTGGTGGTGATGGTTCACAGAAGCTTAGGTTGTTTCTACTTCCTTCTGGTGACTTTGATGACATGCATTATGGACTGGGAAGCCTGGACAGTGATTCTGAAGTTCATTATGTAGTTGCTGTTAATGGCATTGATGCAGGAGCTGGTAAAAGCTTGGATGGACATGGGCTTGGAAGTGTTTCTAGTGATTTAGATCAGCTACTCAACCTTAATTTCGAAAATGACAGCATCGTAGCATCTAAGCCAGCTGGGGTTTCCGTAAATCCTATGGCTGGCAATCCTGAGCCTCCTCCAATGTTATCATCAAATATGCAGGAAAACTTGCCAAACAACTATGATTCAACCATGTACTCTCATCAAGGCAATGCAGTGCCGTACTTTGAAGGCAGGCCTTATCCATACACCGTTATTCCTCAGCATGTCAATATTCACAATTCAGATGGTAGGATGTCAATGCCCATATCTGTGCCATCTGATTATGACTACAATTACCATTATTTATCTCATGGAGGAATTTCTGTTCCACCACCACCGCCACCTCAACTTAATTTTTTTCATCAAGGAGTGAATGAGGGAGTTCATAGTTTCACTAGAGCTCAAGGTCCGGTTATGATAACACAGGAGATGAATTTGACAGTTGATGGTGCAAGTCTACAGAAGAATGAAAGTGCTTACATTCATTCTTTTGAGGTTGCACCCAAACAACATAATGATGGGCCAGTGCGGAAATTTTCACAAGTTGAATCCTTTGGTGGTGCTGCACCAGAGCATGTTCCTTCTGTACTGCCTTTTAAACATGGTGCCAAGAATGTCGAGCCTGCACAAATATTATCCTCTCATGATGCTAATCCTGGCCAGGTTTGTGATTCTAATGAGGATGACCGGCAGTCTGCTGGGGCTTTTACTTCTGGTTATTCTGACTATGAGGGGGATATGCATGATCTTGGCTACAATGATCTGTCTGCACGCCCTTCACGAGTCTATCATTCTGAAATGATTCCCCGGGAGCTGGGAGAGTCACGAAACCGTTTATCAAAATCTGATGATTCAATTGGTTCTCAATATCTAATACTTCACTCACGTTCTGGGGTGACTCAAGATTCAATTGCTGAAGCTGTTGATCCTTCTCTTGAAGGAAAGTCAATAGATCAGCCTACCTTAGCTGGAAATCCTCTGAATTCTTACTCCAAACCCACCATGGAACCCCCTATGCGATTGGAAAAACGTGATTTCAAAGATGCAAACAGTCAAATGAAACAAACTGAAGGAGCATCTATTCCAGAGGAGTCAAAAGCTGTGACAAGTTATCATCAGCCTCTAGGTGGCAATGATAATGATGCCTTGATCAATAGGAACAGTCAGGTTCATGAAGAAGCTGTAATCAATCCAGTGGTTCGTGTAATGAATGACCCAGCTGATGGTAAAAGCGATGAGCAGAATCAGAATATAGGTAGGAGGATTCAGAACCCTGAGTTTGATCAAGCAATGAAAACATCTGTTTATGATAACAACACCCTCAATGAAAATAAAATCCTGGAGGAATCTGATTCAAGCAAAAGTTTAGAAAATTTAGTTAATGCTGGTGAAAAAAGTACTGGGAAAGTCAATATGAAACAGCCACCAGTAGATGGAGCAGGGGCAGTTGAAATGGTACAAACATCTGCTGTTGCTGATATTGTGAATAAGCAACAAGAAAATCTTGCTTCTGTTTTACCCAAAATTCACTGGGAGGAGAAAACTGCGAAGGATGCCTATGGCTTTCAGGGAAGCTCTGCTGGAGCCGCTGAAGAAGAACCCACTTCTGTTCCAGGGCAGAAAGATATTCTTATTGACATTAATGATCGATTTCCTCCTGGTCTTCTTTCTAATATATTCACCCAAGCCAGGTTTTCTGATGACCCTTCAAGCATAAACCCCCTACGTAAAGATGATGCTGGTCTCAGTTTGAACATGCAGAACCATGAGCCTCAAAAGTGGTCTTTCTTCAGAAACTTGGCTCCAGATGAGTTTTCACGGAAAGACGTATCGCTTATGGATCAAGACCACATTGGTTACTCCTCTTTGCTGAAAAATGGTGAAGAGTTGGCTGCTAGGACATATGAATTTTCTACTTTACAGAATGAGGGTGTTGATGTGAGTCACATTGGTTTACCAATAGATCTTGAGGATGAAATGCAACAAGAATTG
The DNA here is from genome assembly GCF_009730915.1 of Dioscorea cayenensis subsp. rotundata. Taxonomy (NCBI): domain Eukaryota; kingdom Viridiplantae; phylum Streptophyta; class Magnoliopsida; order Dioscoreales; family Dioscoreaceae; genus Dioscorea; species Dioscorea cayenensis. The sequence goes on from NC_052475.1 coordinate 29,360,439, forward strand.
TCTGGGAAGACAGTTGACGGCACTAATACATTGCACCCCCCTGTTGGTATATCATCACAAGTTGTTCACACTCATTTAAAGGATAAGGTTGGTGAATCCTTGCAGGTTGACAATCCTTACTCTAACATTGGAGAGAACTTGAGAAATCCTGTCTCTGAGTATGAGGTAGTAAAGATTTCTTGTAAATTTTTGGTCCTCATTCTTGTCAAAATATATTTTTCACATTGCTTATTTCCTTGGTATCTATGTCTTTAGGAATTGAAATTTGATGTCGGATTAGCTGGGGGGCCAGTTATTGATGTGTCTGCTGCAGACGTTGATCTTAGTGATTTGCAGGTATGATACTTAAATTTCAGTGGGGAAAAACATATATGTTTCTAGTTTTTGAAAGTTGATCCAGCACAAGCCACAGGACATCCTCTCATGGATATGGGCTTCATTTGGATTGCCATGGCGAACATGATTTAATTTTCACACTTGAAGAATGAACTCAGAAAGCTGTAAACTAGAAATTAACGTTTTTTGGCACAATGAACATAGAATATATGTCAGAAGATGAGTTTTTCTTTCAGAATATGCGGCCATTAAGGATATGCTGTGAACAATCAAACAAAAGTGACATTTTGGTGATTCTTGGTCAACCTGCTTGCTTAGCTTTTTTGATACGATTGTTTATGTAACTAATTCAGTGAAGAAACAATCAAAAGGAACAAGAATGATTACTAGAATGAGAAGGGAAGAATATTATCTTACTATATGTTTAAATTAGAGGATTCATTAGCATAAGACTATTGCAACTTTTATCTCCGGCCATGTTTCAGTAAGTGGCATTTTTTATATAAATTTATGAATTTTGATGAATCTATCAATTTATATTAACTTAAACGAGATTCAGAACATGGGATACTAATCATTTATCAATTTTATCCTTAGATTCTTAAGTCACAAAGCATTACATGAAATTGCTATTTTCTATGCACATAGTTTTTAAAAGTGATTTATTAGCAGATTATTAAGAATGAGGACCTTGAAGAGCTAAGAGAACTGGGTTCTGGCACATTTGGAACTGTCTACCATGGAAAATGGAGGGGCTCAGATGTGGCTATTAAGCGGATAAAAAAGAGCTGCTTTACTGGTCGCTCTTCTGAACAAGAAAGACTGGTAAGCTTTCTATGCTCCATTAATGATTATGATTGAGGAAACTGTTTGGCTGTTGTTTGTTCCTTTTATTCCTTTGACAATGGTATTAATGCTTGCTGCCAAGTTCTGTTGTGAGGACAAAGTTTTGTGTTGACCGCATGATTTACTACCCTTGTTTATAAGATTACTGTATATATATAAAATAAATTTGGTCACAACAAATGATCCATTTCTAGACCATAGAGTTCTGGCGGGAAGCTGATATTCTTTCAAAGCTACACCATCCAAATGTGGTGGCTTTTTATGGAGTAGTGCAAGATGGGCCTGGGGGTACCATGGCAACTGTCACAGAATTCATGGTTAACGGTTCCCTCAGGAATGTGTTACAGCGCAAGGACAGGTGAATGATCTGAGTAACTGATCTGAACATTTTTTTCCCTAAATGGAAATTAACTCCTGTTCTATATGGAGATAACAACAGGTACCTTGATCGCCGCAAGTGCCTGATTATTGCAATGGATGCGGCTTTTGGAATGGAATATCTGCATTCCAAGAACATAGTACATTTCGATCTAAAATGTGATAACTTGCTTGTGAACCTCAAAGATCAATCGCGACCTATTTGTAAGGTAAATGTGATTTTGTCTCCAACCAGATTTCACACTTGAATATGGCAGTGATCTAGGGAAGCACAACTGTAAACAAGCATATGACTTTCTGATCCAGGTTGGTGATTTTGGATTGTCAAAAATCAAACGGAACACCCTAGTATCCGGTGGTGTGAGAGGAACACTACCATGGATGGCCCCTGAATTATTAAATGGTGGCAGCAACAAGGTGTCTGAGAAGGTGTGAACTTCATCCATTTAGATTAATATGACATTTTGATCTGTGTTGTCTCATTATAGCAAAACATAGAAACAACTCTAATCTGCGATACCACTGCAGGTCGATGTATTCTCTTTTGGCATTGTAATGTGGGAAATTCTGACTGGTGAGGAGCCATATGCCAATATGCACTACGGTGCGATTATAGGTATGATTATAATCCTTTCCAGTTCTTTAATATATATATATATATATATATATATATATATATTTCCGGTGTTCTCTTAAAACTGAAAGTATGTCAACAGCCTTCTACAAACTCGTATTAAATATTGTTCTTGAACTAAACAACACATCATTAATGATACTTTCCGCATAGTTATTCCAATCGAACAATCCTTTCTGTGCTGATGATTGTCATTTTGATGATCACATGAACACATCATGTAGGTGGCATTGTGAATAATACACTGAGACCACCAGTTCCGGCCTCGTGTGACCCCGAATGGCGAAAATTAATGGAGCAGTGTTGGTCTCCAGATCCTGCACAAAGACCATCCTTCACTCAAATCGCCAGCCGTTTACGCACAATGTCAGCTGCTGTTCAGAGTAAATCGTCCAAATAAACTTATACAGATACAGATCTTTTTTAAACGTATTGTATCATTTTGAGTCATTTATGTTTTGATTTGTTTATATGTTCATTGTTGTATCTCATGAGGTCTGTGTGCTTGAATCAAAAAGTTGCATGTAAAACTCATTGGTTTTTCCAGGTTCTTTTCACTCTTAAATAATAGAGATTATTTCAGGTTGTCAAAGTGAATGTCAGACTAAAATATTTGTTGGTTAGAATTTTAAGACATTTTTATTGTTTCAAAATGCTGCATGATTACCGGGTGATTAAATTTCAACTTAAGATATTTATCATATCTTTGAGTGAAGGAAAAAAAAAAATTAATAATATTAAATATAAAACTGACATATCACCAACCAGGTTACCAGACACAAGGAATTTTGTGAATTTTTTTTTTCTTTTCATTTTCATACATATCCCTATAAATTTTTTATTTACAAATACACACACGTTCTGAATTCCAGATTCTTCTATAAATATCCTTGCTCACTGCTCACTGCACTCAATTTTTTTTCACTTGCCGGGTCGTTCTCTAATATTTTTATTAGTTTCATTATTAATTTAATAATTTATTATTTCATAAATTTATTTTTATTTATTTATCATAAAAGTTGAGATTGCATCCATAAAAATATTAAAAAAAACCCAAAAATAAATCATATTTATAGATTGGAAACTAAAATGAAAACACTATCTTGACTAATTTGGAGAGAGAGAGAGAGAGAGAGTCGAAGAAGCTATGATGCTTCTCCACTATCCTTTGGTTCGTTCTCGATCACCGCCATTGATGGACCTCGGTCCTCTCATGGCGTAGCTTAGTCGCTCGTTTTTCCTCAGCTCTCTCGTCTCCAGTACCACCGTTACCTCCGCCGCCTCCCGATCCCTCTGATCAGCCACCGTCGCCCCTATCCTTCCGCCCCTCTGTGGTTCGCGTAGGTCAAGCTTCACTTGCACCTTCGGGGCTTTGATTACTTCGTTTCATCAGTCAGTTAGGTATGGATTGATCCTTTCAGTGGTTCTCATCGATCTCTTGAATAAGTGTGTATTTGTTGTGTTCTTTGAGGCATTTTTTCAAACGCCTCGATTCCATTCGTGGGTTTGAGCACCTTATTTTTTGTTGGGATCTCGCTGGGAAATCATGTTCTCGTGCTTATCTTCATGTTTTTGCTTTGATTTCTTCCTGAATTTGTATGAAAGTAGGATTTTTTTTTTTTTAATTTTTTTTTATTTTGTTATGTGCTGTATCTCTAGAGTTTGCGAGGATTGTTCTGAAATGATTTGGGGTGGTGGTTCTTTGCTGGTGATGTGTTTCTTCTGAAATGAAGATAAATGGATTTGTTTGGGCAATCTGAAGACTATAGATGGATGCCAGAAATGAAGGGTTTGGCCCTCCGGGCCAAAGGATTACTCCAGCCTCTTCGGGTTCCGGTAGTGCAAGTGCTAAACCTCCGGAATTTCATGTTTCCGGTGGGGTTGCGCCTGTGCTCAATTATTCAATTCGGACAGGAGAGGAATTTGCTCTTGAATTTATGCGGGAACGAGTGATTCCCAGAAAATCTTCTGTCCCAAGTTCGTCTAGTGATCAAAATCCCCCAGCAACAGCTTATATGGACTTAAGAGGCACTCAAGGTAGTTCTCATACTGGATCTGAAAGTGGACCTGATGTTTCGAAGCTTGTAGCTGGTGATAAAGTTCAGGTTAAGGAGGTTGAGAAGAAGAAGAAGAGCTTTTCTGAAGTTGATAACAAAGCTCATTACGTATCAGCGGGCTCGGTGAGCCATGCATCATCAGCTGATGGAAGTAACCGTGGAGTTTCTCATAGATATACTTCTTCAGAGGCTTCTGACTACTCATCCCCTAAGTTGAAGTTCCTTTGTAGTTTCGGTGGGAGAATTTTGCCTCGACCTAGTGATAGGAAGCTTAGGTATGCAGGTGGTCATACGCGAATTCTTCGCCTTAACAGGGATATTTCTTGGCGGGAGCTTATGCATAAGACTTTGGCCGTATGTCACCAACCTCACACAATCAAGTATCAATTACCAGGGGAGGATCTTGACGCTTTGGTAACTGTGTCCAGCGATGAAGATGTTCAGATTATGATGGAGGAATGCAGTCTTCTTGGTGGTGAATCTTCACAGAAGCTTAGGCTGTTTTTGCTTCCTTCTGGTGATTCTGATGACATTCATTACGGACTTGGAAGCATGGATAATGATTCTGAAATTCATTATGTGGTTGCTGTCAATGGCATTGATGTAGGAGCTGGTAAAAACTCAGATGGGCAGGGTATAGGAAGTGTATCGAGTGATTTGGAGCAACTATTCAACCTTAATGTTGAAAACGAGAGAAGCAATGCAAGCATGGTAGCAACTGAGTCTGCTGGGACTAGTGCTAAACCTCTGGCTGGTAGTTCTGAGCTTCCTCCGAGTTTATCATCAAAGCTGCAGGATAGCTTCTCAAGTGACTATAGTTCCATCTTTTACTCTCATCAAGGTAGTGCGATGCAATATTTTGAAGGTAATCCTTATCCTCAAACTGCCATTCCCCCACCTGTCAATATTCACAATTTGGATCAGATGTCAATACCCTCATCTGTGCCATCTGATTTTGACTATAATAACCATTTTGTATCCCATGGAGGAAGTTCTGCTCCCATGCCGCCTCCTCAGCTAAACATTTATAGTCAACCCATGAATGAAGGGCTACCAAGGGTCACCAGAACTCAGGCAAAAGAGGTGAATCTGACTGTTGATGGTGCAAGCTTGCATAAGAATAAAAGTGAACACATTCCTTCTTTCCAAGATGCACCCGAGCAACATCATGGAGTGTCAGTGTCAAAATTCTCACAAGCTGTAGAGTCCTATGGTCCTTCAGCACTAGAGCATGTGCCTTCTGGATTGCCTTCTAAACATGGCACAAAGAATGTGGAGTCTGCACAGACAATATCCTCACATGATGCTGTAAATCCTGGTCAGATTTGTGATTCCAATGAGGATGACTGCCAGTCTGCTGGGGCTTTTACATCTGGTTATTCTGACTATGAGGGCGATATGAATGATCTTGGCTACAATGATCTGTCTGCACGCCCTTTACGAGTCTATCATTCTGAAATGATTCCTCGGGAGCTGGGAGAGTCACGAAACCGTTTATCAAAATCTGATGATTCAATTGGTTCTCAATATTTAATACTTCACTCACGTTCTGGTATTGCTCAAGATTCAATTGCTGAAGCTGTTGATCCTTCACTTGAAGGTAAGGCAAACGAGCAATCTTCCCTAGCTGGAAAACCGCTTAATTCTTATTCCACAACCACCACTGAGGACTACTGTATGCAACTGGGGAAGCATGAGTTGACAGATGCAGTCAGTCAATTAAATCAGGCTGAGGTAACATCTGTTCCAGAGAAGTCAAAAACTGCAAATAGTGATCATCAGCCTGGGGATGCCGTAGTTAACCAAGTGGCTGGAATAAAATTTGACCGAACCAATGGTAAGAGCGATGAGAAGAATCAGAAAATTGGCAGGAGGATGCAGAATCCTGAGTTCGACCAAGAGCTGAAATCTTCTTTTAATGACAACAACGCCATTGGTGGTAATAAGATCCTACAAGAATCTCATGCAAGCAAAAGCTCAGAACATTCAGTGAATGTTGATGAAAAAGTTGCTGGGAAAACTAAAATGAAAAAGCCACTTGTGGATGAAGCTGAGGCAGTTGACTTGGTACAAAAAGCAGTTGTTGCTGATATTGCCAGTAAGCAACAAGAAAATCTCGCTTCTGTTTTACCTGAAATTCACTGGGATGACTTAACTGCAAAAGATACCTATGATGTTGCAGGTAGCTCTGCTGGAGCCGCTGGAGAAGAACCTGCTCCTGTTTCAGGGAAGAAAGATATTCTTATTGACATTAATGATCGATTCCCTCCTGGTCTTCTTTCTGATATCTTTAGTCAAACCTGGCCTTCTGATGACCAGTCAAGCTTACGCCCCCTACATAAAGATGATGCTGGTCTCAGTCTAAATATGCAGACCCACGAGCCTCAAAGGTGGTCTTTCTTCAGAAATCTGGCTCCGGAGGAATTTTCAAGGAAAGATGTTTCCCTCATAGATCAAGACCATCTTGGTTACTCTTCTTTGCTTAAAAATGCTGATGAGGTGATTGCTAGGACATATGAATTCGGTCCTTCAAAGAATGAGGGTGTTAATCTAAGTCACATGAATCCGCAAATAGATTTTGGAGATGAAATGCCACAAGAATTCTCTAGCAAGACAGTTGACGATACTAATATTTTGCACCCAGCTGGTATATCATCACAAGTTCTTCATACTCATTTGAAGGATAAGGGTGGTGAATCTTTGCAGGTTGACAATCCCTACTCAAAACTTGGAGAGAACATAAGATTTCCTGTCTCTGAGTATGAGGTACTATATTTTTCTTGGTAAATCTTTGGTCTTCATTCTTGTCAAAACCTGTTGGTCAAATTACTGATTTCTCAAAGTATTGATCCTTCCAGGATTTGAAATTTGAAATAGAGGGAGCAGTTGGCCCAGTTTTTGATGTGTCTGCTGGTGAATTTGATCTCAGTAATTTGCAGGTAAGACTTGAATTCGTTGGATAAAAAAAAATTATATATTCTAGCGTTTGAAATTTGATGCAACACTAGTGGTTGTTTTAACTACCAAATGATGATCGAAGGCCAGTTGCTTATAGATTAATTATATACTCGTGCATTTATTGGAATGATATCTCTGACTTTGTGGAAGCATAAAATGTTAAGATGAAAGAACTGCAAAATTAATAGTCTAGATGCTTTGTCTTGGATTGGTGGTCAGTGAAATCAAAATATCTTCAATTGCTTTTCCCAACTTCCCCATATTTCAGATTATGTGAATTTTATATGGGAAGGGCCAATAGTATTACTCAACAAAAGCTGATCACTCATCACTGTAGTAGGATTTCTTGGAGATCAAGGATGAAGTTCATAGTAGTCAATAGGTATGTCTGTTAAAATATAATTTTGAACACGAGAAACATTATTATCCTTTTTGGTTGACAAAATGGATTTGAGTAACAGAATGGGTTTAGGGGTTGCTGAATTGCTGCCAAAGCTTTACAACACCGAGTCTCTACTTATGGAGGTCTTCACAGACATAGAAAATTGAAGAATGTAGTTGCTGAGACAATTTTTGATTATGTTGTGAATAGTTTTTAATTTCTTACAGTAAAATATTTGTAATACTCACTATATCATGGTCTTCTGTGAGAATTATGAGACCATGGAATTGTTGTCATTTGATTGTATTACCAACATGAGTTGCTGGAATTTATTATATGGTGACAACTATATATTCCTGAAACGTTTGTGGAATGGATGTGGGCATTTTGTAATTCAGGTTGAGCATGAAATGTTTAGCCAACTTTCTTTTACCTTTGACTCAAGTCACATGTCATTACACCAGGTTGCTATCTTTTAGGTTCATATTTCTAACAATTATACCTAGCAGATCATTAAAAATGAGGACCTTGAAGAACTAAGAGAACTGGGTTCTGGCACATTTGGAACTGTCTACCATGGAAAATGGAGGGGCTCAGATGTGGCCATTAAGCGGATAAAAAAGAGCTGCTTTACAGGTCGCTCCTCTGAACAAGAAAGACTGGTAAGCTTTCTATGCTTGATTGCTGATTATATTCAATGAAGTCAATTGGCTATTGTTTGGTATTGTTCCATCAACACTAGGCATCAGTATACACTACTGGATGTCGTCACCTTTATTGGGAGGTTATTCTGGTTATTATGTACATAAATTTTGATATATGACAATTTCCAGACTATAGAGTTTTGGCGGGAAGCTGAGATTCTCTCAAAGCTACACCATCCAAATGTAGTGGCCTTCTATGGAGTGGTGAAAGATGGGCCTGGGGGTACTTTGGCAACTGTAACTGAATACATGGTTAATGGTTCTCTCAGGCATGTTCTATTGCGTAAAGACAGGTGAATGCTCTGGTTAACTGATTCTGAATTCGTTTTAGTTCTCTTTCCCATAATGAAATTGAGACCTGTTCTGTGTGGAGTTCACAGGTACCTCGATTACCGCAAGCGGCTTATTATTGCAATGGATGCAGCTTTTGGAATGGAATATCTGCATTCCAAAAACATTGTACATTTTGATTTAAAATGTGATAACTTGCTTGTGAACCTCAAAGATCAATCACGGCCCATTTGTAAGGTACATGGAATTTTTGTCTGCTGCTAGAATTTGTACTTGAACTTGGTGGTGCTTGTATTTGTTATTGCTCAGTATCATACAAGTAAACAATACACTTTGGTTGGCTCTTGGTGAACCAACAATTAAACCTATATAACTTTTTGGTCCAGGTAGGTGATTTTGGCTTGTCAAAAATCAAAAGGAACACCCTGGTTTCTGGTGGCGTGAGAGGAACACTACCTTGGATGGCACCTGAACTATTAAATGGCAGCAGCAGCAAGGTGTCTGAGAAGGTGCGCTTTATCCATTTGAAATTATTAAGTTAGTTATCCCAGTTGCTGTACTGGACCTACTGGTCAGACAGCTTGATGTCACCTTTGTTCTGCGCTGTCTGGTTGCATCAAAATATAGAGTTATCTGATACCCTCAAATATTAATATGAGGGTTGAGAGTATTCAGATCTTCTTCATGCTAAATAATCAATTGGCATTCTAATCTGTGATGTCACTGACAGGTTGATGTATTCTCTTTCGGCATTGTAATGTGGGAAATTCTCACTGGTGAGGAGCCTTACGCCAATATGCACTATGGTGCAATTATAGGTAATGTTGTGATTCCTAATTGTATAGTATTCTAGATTAGAATCCACCATTCTCTCAAGTTAATAAGCATGCGTTGACAAACTCTAACCCTACTAGGAGAACTTTGTTAGGCATCAAACGTTAAATTGTTGGGCCCAGATATCAATAAATCAAGGGCATGCATGTTCATGATGTCGGATCTGGTCTTTTTCCATTCATTGATTGTTTTTCCTTTTTGTTATCCATTCAATGAATGCAAAGGCCTGATCTTCAAACTCACCTAAACACCACATCCTTCATATAATTTCCTCATATTAATCTCTCATTGGAAGGTGTTTACTTAACTATTTCACTTAACTGAACAGACCTTTGTGCACTGTTGATTGTTAATCTGATGATCAAATGAACACACATTTCAGGTGGAATTGTGAATAATACACTGAGGCCGCCATTGCCCGCATCGTGCGACCCCGAATGGCGAAGATTAATGGAGCAGTGTTGGGCTCCTGATCCTGTGCAGAGACCATCCTTCACTCAAATCGCCAGCCGTTTACGTGCCATGTCGGTCGCACTTCAGAGTAAATCATCAAAATAAAGTTATACGGATACTATTATTTTGTGCCATTTTAAGTCACCTATGGGTTGGTTATTATGTGTCCGTTGTATGTGTGCTTGAAACCCCAAGTAAAAAAGGTTCTGTAAAATGCTCTTATAGAGAGTGTTATATGAAAAATGGTAAAGGGTTAAGATTATTTATGTGAGATGTTTACATGAATATGATAAGTAGTGAATACAAAAACTCTTGAAATATGATCCTCTGTTGTTTCTATTAATGCTATGCAGTGTTAGCAGCAAAGTTTGAATATTTGGTTATTAGTGAATAAATGTATTAACGGCATTATTATTTTATTTTATTTTATTTTTTGAGAAAATTGTAAAAAAAATTGTGGTTTCACATATTTGAGAAATAGAGATAGGTTTTTTTGTTTAAAGATATATGGTTTTTTTTATAAAAAAAATGTTAATGATATTAAAAAATTTTTTTTTCATTTGGCAGCAGTCGGTTCATAAAAAAATTAAAATTTTAAAAAATCAAATAAAATTATAAGAGAAATCATGGTCATTTTATTTTATGTGATAGATTTTTAAATAAATTGATGATTTTATTCCTATTCTTTTCTTATCAAGTAAAAAGAGTAAACAAATTTTTTATTTGACTGGATCATGTATCCTCGAAATTGGAAAAAACCTTTATCCCAATTTACTAAATATGAGAAATCACATGGTTTTTTTAGTGTGTTTATCATGAAATAATTGAATAAATGAATTACATCATACCTTGAATAAATTGGCTAGATCTCATGAATATATTTTAGAGTTAGGTTAATGTATTAGAATTGATATTGTAGGGTATGGGTTCACATTATGTTTCCCACCTAATTCCTTTTAACTTATTTGCCGCCCCTTTTAATTTGGCCTTCAATTATGCCCTTGAAAATTGTACCTCACTCTACATTAAGACCTCTCTTTTGCCATCAAATCCTAAAAAAGTAAAAAGGCATCTCATTTCCAAGTTCAACAATAAATATTTATCACTAAAAACTTGTGAAATATTCCTTGGTTGTTTTTATCTGTCATAAATTTATAGTTTTTTTTTTTTATCTGTTATTTTTTCTAACATCAAAAAGTATTTATTATATTTTTTCAAAATTACTCTAACACTCTATTCAATTTTTTTTTTTGAAATTAAATATAAGAGAGAAATGTGAAGATATAAATTAAAGTTTAAAAAATAATAAATTTTTTATAAAATTTTATAAAATAACTAAATTTATTAGTATGTGAGATTTGATTAACCACGACAGATAAAAAAGAACGGAGGAAGTACCAACAAAAAAAATGAACTACAAATTTATACTTAAGACTTACCAAAGGTTGATTACAAAGCAATCAAGTTTAATATATTATTTTATTTATTTTATTTTTTGGCTTACATGGGGATGTTGGCAAGCATCAAGCAACCTTTTTAACTTGAAAAGGATCCAACCTTCAAACTTATGTTTGAAGTTATAATAATAATCAAGTAAAGATTATTGTTTAGATTTTATAATAAAATGGCATTGGATATGAAGTGAAGATGAAGTTTAAACCTATATTAAGCAAAACATTTAATAGGTTTTTTTTTTTTTAAAAAAAAAACTCTTAGCTCTCTCCCTAAGCATCTTCAACACTACTCTAGGGACTTCAGTGAGATGTTGATGTTTAATAAACTCACGTTTTTTTTTGGGTTGTTATTTCTTGTTAAGAGAGTTATACCTTGCTAAAGTTCATTCTTGATTCTTCTAAGACCTCATTAATGAAAATATTCTCCATAATTATTTGTAATAAAAAATTAATACAAATAAAAAATAAATAAAATAAATATATTTTTTTGACAAAGTCTACCAATAAAAAATAAACAGATATGAAAGTACACCAATTGACTGATCTCCTGTGAATAATCTCATATAATGCAATCCTGAAAGGGAGAACGGAAGAGTTAACCCATAGTTTCTTAATTTTAAAAAAATAATTTTTAATAAAAAAGGACTGTTTAGATTTAATAAAATTATTATTTATTTATTTTTCTTATTTTGATTTACTAAAATCAGATTAAACTTGTAAAAATAATAAAATTATATATTTTCAGCAATTAAAAACCACAAAAAAAATATAAAAACAAAATAGAGAGAGGGGTAAACTCACTGGCGGTGATGGAATCCACTTTCTCGGGGACCAGAATACGAAAGGGACAAGGCTGCCGACAATTCCATCCTCAGATCTCGGCCGTTGGATCAACGGACAGATGACGTGGCAAACACCCAGCCCATCAACTCCTCTTTGCCGATTTATAACACACATTCAACCCCTTTAAACTTTTTTATAATCATAAATTCCTACTAAAATGGCCCAGTAATTCGCGAATAATAACTAGAATTCAACTGCACAATATATATTTCAATTAATCAAAATATCTTGAAAAATATGGCTTTTTTGCAAATACATACACCAAGAAAAAAAAATTTCTCATGATTTCATTTATACAACTATAAAATGAAAGGTTAATAACAAGCTTTTACAGGCGTAAATATGAAAAAAAAAACTTCAATAAATAATTTAGCTACTCAATCCACAACTTCAAACAGCAACATGACCCGCCGCATGTTCTCGAACGTCGACAACCGTCCGATCTTGATCCAACGGTTAAAACTTGTTCAACGGGTCATTTCCATGTCCTTTTTCCAACGAGTTCCGTGACCCTCAACAAGACTGTTTGGGAAACGGTTCCCAAGTTTCTGTTCATGTGGGAAACGGTTTCCCAAGCTCATGCTGATGTTCAAGGAATGTGTCCTATTTGTTTTTATTTATTAAAAATAATAAAAAAAAGTTGAGCAAAAATTAATTTTTAATTAATTAAACTACATCAGCATTTATTTAATTAATATAAAAACTCAAAAGAAGCGAAAAAATGGGAAATAATATAAAAAAAGAAAGAAAAAAAAAAGAAAAGAAAGAAAGGCAGCGTTTTTATTCTCTTGGTTTTGGAGTTGAGAGTGAGAGAGAGAGAGAGAGAGAGAGAGGAAGAGAATGGGAAGGGAATGGGGGATCTGGTTCTTCTTAGCTTGCATTTGGTTATCTAATCAGAGCTTTATCAATGGCGACACAAACGCAACTGATGGTGAGATGATGATATGCTACTCTGGTTCTCAAGCTCTGACCTTTCTGCTTTTCAGCTTTTCTTTTGTCTTTCTTTTGTTAAATATAGTGAGAAATTTATATGAACTGTTTTTGATTGGGTGGCTACAATTGTGGAACATGCTCATTGTTCTTTTGCAGATGCTTGATGCTTTGTGGTTTCTTTACTGAGATGTGGTTTGTTTTTGTTTCATTTGCTTTTTTAAGGTTACTGGTTCTTTTTTCGCCTCTTTTATTTATTTAGTTTTTGTTTCTTGGACTTTGGGTTGGTAGAGTTTAAAGTTCATGTTTTTGGGTTGTTTAGTCTATTTGTTTTTTTGTTAGGAGTTTTGCTTTATTGGATTTGGGTGGAAAGTGATATCTTTTCTCATAGATGTTTACTGCACTAATGTTTTCAAGCTTGAATGGCAGCTTATTGAGAATGATAATTCAGTAATTTATGGTATTTGTGTTATTATTCTCTTCTTTTTTTTTTAATATTGGATTGGTTTTAGGTATAGAATTGGTACCGTAAGTGTCAAACATTTTAAAAAAAATTATTTCTATATCTCAGACGTTTATCATAATACATGGAGTGGCTGTTTTTTGAGAAAGAAAAATTGAATGAATTTGACATTTGTTTGATGCTTATTCTCAGATTGTAACACTGGAAAGAACCAATTTTGCTTGCATTGATATTTTGAATGTTTCTTGTTGCAGCTGCTGCTCTCAATGCATTGTATAGCAGCCTGAATTTACCACCTCAGCTTACAGGGTGGACACAGAGTGGTGGTGACCCATGTGGCCAGTCATGGAAAGGAATTACTTGTTCTGGCTCATCAGTTACTCAAATGTGAGTATAAGTTGCTTACTGTTTAACTGTTTTGTCATGTGTAGCAGGATCTGTCTTTTGTATATCCTTTACATGTTTTGTACTCTGACATTTCAGAAACTTATCTGGTTTGGGGCTTAATGGGAGTATGGGCTACATGATATCTAACTTGGCGTCCTTGATTGAACTGTTAGTCTTCTGGTTTATGTCCAAGATTTGCTCTTTTTTATCATGTTTTGATACTTATGTTGTTTCTTTGATATACTGAGATGGTTGCAGTGACTTGAGCAACAATAATCTTGGTAATGGAAGTCAAATACCATATAATCTTCCCTCGACTCTCCATAGACTGTAAGAAATGAAATTATATTTGTTTTGATCATTTGATTTTCAAGCATGAATGTCTGGAGCATCTTACTGGGATCTTTGCCTGCAGGAATCTTGCTGGGAACCAGTACACTGGCAATATTCCTTATTCCATTGCTCTGATGCTCTCTCTTGAACATCTGTGAGTGACCTTGTGAATTCAATAATTTTTATACCATCATTTAAATTTATTTGTAAGGTTGAAATTCTGAACTGTCAGCATTGGTTTTCATGATTGCAGAGATCTTGCTCACAATCAACTACAAGGTAGTTTGGCTGATGTGTTTCAGCAACTTACAAATCTCTCCATGATGTGAGTAGATTTTCTCTCTTATGGACTTTGAAATTTTCCTATTGGCAGCATTCTAATGGATTATGAGCAATGTTAAAGAACTACTCTGTTATTGTTGAGAATTATCTACTTTCCTGTATCAATTGTGTTTTAAGTGCTGGCTGAACTATATATTTTGTATATGATCAATTGTGCTAATGTCATTCTTAATATTACTAGCACTAGCAGTCTGGATATAAAATTGGCGGTGTTGTTCTCAATACTAGTCACATTCATTTCTCCAATTTTCGTCATTGTGTTATCATGCATTATGAAAATCTCATTATTTCCTCGCACAAAAGAAGACATTTATCTTCATATAATTTTGCTAATTTTCCTTTCACATAGTAGCTACATCTCATGATTTGTTTCTTATGCATCTCTAAATGAAAACTTTATGTTCCAGGGACCTCTCCTTCAATAATTTTTCAGCTGAACTCCCACAGAGTTTTAGCTCCCTTTCAAGTTTGAAGTCCTTGTAAGAAAATATGTGAATTTATTTTGTTCATAAACTGAGATTTTACTTTATTGCTTTTCTGTGATCTTATTAGTTGCTAACTTGCTTAACATTCTCCAGATATTTGCAAAGCAACAAGTTCTCAGGCCAGATTGACGTTCTTGCTGATCTGCCACTACAAGATTTGTTAGTGAACGTCTATTTAGTTTGTTCATCTAGTAAAATTTTAAGTAATATGTATGGGCACTTGCATTAATATTGTGTTTGCATTGTTTTAGAAATGTTGCAAATAACAACTTCAGCGGATCGATTCCTGACCAGTTGCTGAAAATAAATAATCTTCAGTGAGTATATGATGCTCATTAATGAAACCATATGGTCTGTAATGGCTGCTGTTATACCTGTAATTGTTTTTACACTTTATTTCATAGGATTGGGGGTAATCAATTTAACGTCACATTCACACCACCACCACCATCAAATAAAACTCCACCTGGCCGACGAGCAAACCCTAGCCAGAGCTCAGGGCGCGATAGTGGTTCATCTAGTGATAGTGGAGGTGAAAAGAGTTCTGGTATAGGTATTGGAGGCATAGTTGGAATTATTGTATCAGTTCTAGTCATAAGTTTCATTCTCGTGTTCTTGCTGATAAGGAGAAAAAAAAGTGAAGCTTCCTCTAAAGGAAATCGAAATCCCGAGCAAGACCAGCTTTTCACACCCCTTCCTTCTTATGAAGTTAAAGGTAAGGAAAATGTCATCTCGAAGTACTTTTCTATTCTTAGCATTACTCACTATGTACAGATTTATAATATGATTAAAAATATATAAAATACATTCTGGCGTTTACAGAATCTCGTATGTTTGGTTTGCATCTACCACGGAGAAATTCTCTATTGAACTAAATTAACAATGTTATCTGAATTAGAGCCTGATAGTGTTAGCAACTAGAACAAACAAAAGACGAACATATCCTGTCAATGCAGCCTATATATTTCTCATATGACAATTATCTGCAAAACTGGATACTGGTGACACATTAAAATCTTAGGACGCCTGAGATGTGTCGATAGATATCCCCATGTTTGCAAGGTTTATTTATTTGTTCACAACATCTCTAATTAGGAGATCTTCAATGTTGTGATCTAATTTTCTGACCTTACCCAAGCAAATTCATGGAATCACATGAAATAATTGTGCCTTCATCCAATATCATTTAAATTTCTGGTCATATAAGCAATTTGTAGTTTTCAGATGAGCTGATGATGGATAGCTCTTTCCTGTATATACTAAATGGTGCATTAGACTGGTTACCAGTAAGATGATCAATCAGCTGAATTTTATGTTAAAACTTAAAGAATGATGAAATTCATTATACTAATAAAGCTTAATAAACCAAATTGGTATAATGTTGTTTTCTTTAATCTTTGCAGAGATGAAGCAGATCCAAACATCTTCTCTGGTTAGCACAAATGTGGTGCAACCAACTACCCCTATTACCCTAAAGCCTCCGCCAAGGCAAAAATCATTCGATTCTGATGAATTTTCAACAAAGGCTGTTGTGAAAAATGCTACTCCAATTTCCATAAAGGCAACTGTCTATTCTGTTGCTGACCTCCAGATAGCTACAGAAAGCTTCAGTATAGACAATCTCATAGGTGAGGGGTCTAGTGGGCGTGTTTATAAAGCTCAGTTTATTGATGGAAAGGTAAGGCATTCTCTTAAGATACAAGATTCTTTCTTTTCCCTATTCGCACATCTTTATTTACTTCTTTGTGTGTCATAAAGGTGTTTTGAAATGACATTTAGACTAAATTTTTTCTTCTTTATGGGTGCTATACTTAGAGAGATGAATAGAAGGAAAGCAAAGATCTTATTATTTTGCATTTTTTGTCATTAGGTTCTGGCTGTGAAGAAAATAAATTCTTCGGCCTTGCCCAACCAATCTTCTGAGGATTTCTTGGAGGTGGTTTCAAATGTCTCACGGTTGCATCATCCTAATTTGACGGAGCTTGTGGGCTACTGTTCTGAGCATGGGCAGCACTTGATGGTTTATGAGTTTCACAAGAATGGATCACTTCATGATTTCCTTCACATCTCTGATGAATACAAGAAGCCATTGTCTTGGAATGCCCGTGTGAAAATTGCACTAGGGAGTGCACGGGCATTAGAGTAAGTATTACTCTCTTAAATAAAATTGAATGCACATTTATTGCTTATATTTTATCTGAAGCATATCTGCAAGGCATATAATTATCTCATCCTTCTTCTGATAGTTGCTGGAATTTTACTACTGTCCTTTGTATTAATGTTCACATAAAGTTGTAAAAGCATAATTGCCTGCAGGCATCAGCTGAGGTTTATGTGCATATTTCTCATATTTTGCTGCTTACTGTGAACAATTGTTTAAGACAGCAAAGAAAGTGTAAGTGAGTGGTTGAAGTTGTCAATGCCCAATATTTCTTCATCTACAATGTTGCTTTTGTGACATATTCTTGAATCATCAATTACATACAACAAACTCTAAAGATACTGACACTGTAGATCAATTTGTTTTCTTTGTTTCGCTTGTTCCAATTCCATTGTACTTTGCTTCATCACATTCTATATGATTCATAAAATCCCAATAAAGATTTTAACTGTGTTTCTTCGTCAAATTACAAATGTCGTCGTTGGATGTTAGTGCATTTACCCATAACTCATGTTGTATCAGGTACTTGCATGAAGTTTGCTCACCATCAGTTGTCCACAAAAATTTCAAGTCGGCCAATATTTTACTTGATGCAGAGCTTAACCCTCATCTTTCAGATTGTGGGCTAGCAACGCTAATTCCCGATCCAGAATATCAGGTAAAACTCCTTGGCTTCTACAACTAGTTCAGATTCACCATTGTTATTGGTCAAACTTATAATTAAGAATGACATCATATTATTACTACATCTTCCGTTTAATCAGACAGACCAACCTTCTGAAAAATCAATTAAATTTTGTCATTCTAGCTAGTGTTCAATTTGATTGAACTCTTATAGGTTTGTATTAACCTTTGGTAGTTACTCATGACTATGAAGTTTTCCCTCAGATAAAGGTTAATTTACAGACCCAAGATTAAAATCGTCAGCAGAGAAGTTTCATAATAAAGTATAATAGAGCGGCAAGTTGTTCATCATCGATTAAATTATAATAACTTATACAATAGTTTCTCCCATTGATTTTTAATATGCAGTCGGTGGAAAATTCTATGAGCTCTGGATATAAAGCCCCTGAGGTTGCAATGTCGGGGCAGTATACTCTGAAGAGTGATGTCTACAGTTTCGGTGTGGTCATGCTAGAACTCATCACCGGGCGGAAACCTTTTGACAGGTAAACTTGGAACACGGCAATAGCACTTCCTGATTGCGCTTCATCTTTGATAGTTCTTAAAGAATTATTTGAGACAACTGAAAAATCCTCAAGTTTTTCTTGTTCATGCTGTGATTGTGATAAAAATAATTTGACACAGCTCAAGACCGAGGTCAGAGCAGTCTCTAGTTCGGTGGGCGACTCCCCAGCTCCATGACATTGATGCATTGGATAAGATGGTTGATCCTGCACTTAAGGGACTATGCCCTCCGAAATCACTCTCAAGATTCGCTGATGTGATTGCACTGTGTGTTCAGGTACATAAACTGCACCATATATTTGTTGCCATCTTATGTTATTGTTCGAGACACGGTTGCCTTGATACTGCATAGTTTAACCACTAAGATACCACAAACACATGGTTATATATTTTGGTCATCTATCTCTTCAAACACATGCAACAAAAGATACAATATTTCTGAGACATTTTCTCGGAGAGTTGCATTGACTAATGGATCTCACATTTACATCCTGTTTTGATAGCCTGAGCCAGAATTTCGGCCACCGATGTCAGAGGTTGTCCAGGCATTACTTCGTCTGGTTCAGAGGGCCAACATGAGCAAGAGGTTGTCAGCTGGAGATGATGACCAAGATTTGCAAGAGTTTACATTCTAGATCATATTTGAGTATTGATGCCTATACTCGTTTCCCAACCAAAATAGCTCCTTCATTTCAGGCCTTTTCTTTGTTCCTCTTTTTCAAGTGTTAATAGGAATGATGTTCTGAAACATGACTAAAGTTATCATCGAATTGCTTGAGAATTTGTATAGTGTTTGCTAAGGAGGCATCTGTTAAGTATTTTTAAAGGATAACAAGGGATGTCTTCTATATCAAGTGGTGGGTTATCTGCTGTACAGGGTTTTGTTTTAATTTGACAACTTTTTGGGCCTTTTCTTTCTTATCTTTTTTTTTATTTCTTATTTTAAATAAAAAAGGTGATTTGGGGGAATTTAATAAGCTTTTTTGTACACAAATCAATGAATCATGCCTCACAGACCTCAGATCAATAAAGATTTCGAGAACTGTGTTTAGATTGAAGAAGAAAAGATTAAAAAAAAAGTACTAGATGAAAAAGGAAAACAAATATTTGTGTTTTCCTTTTCATAGGTTCATCTGATATCCCATCTCATAGTCTACCAAACATTTGGAAAACAATTTATAGTTATTTATTTTTCTGGTGTTCGGTTGCAAAAGGAAATAAAATGGATAACCCAATAAAAAAATGTAAATGAAAAAACTAGTTATTATCTTTTATTTTCTTTGTTTTTCCTCATTCTCATGACCCAAAAGCACCACAGGCCAAGCTTTAGAAGCATTCTTACAACATAGGAGAAATAATAAAAATAAATAAATACATATATATCTATATATATATATATATGCACACACAGAAAATAAAAAGTTCCTATCAATTAAATTATATCTCAATCCAAACAAGTCCTATGCATTTAAGAAGAAATATTTCAAAAGCAAGATTTCCACAAATAAAAGTGCATCATCAATAAACAAACTGCAGAGCTTTTAAAGTCCCAAACCATATCAATTTGCTGGGTTGTAGATACAACATAACATGATCGATCCATAATAATCATCCTGCCATCTCTGACTCTGAGCATGTAACAACTAATGATCATAAGCTTAATATTTGAAGAAACACATGCACTAACCCAACATTGAGTAATTAACAAGATCTCATAGTCCTTTGATAGTCAGTTTATGGCAAAAGAGAGGGAACTCACTAGTTGTAAACCATATACTTCGGTGTTGCACTAAACTTCTGGTAACCCTTGATGACCTTATTTACGGCATCAAGGAAGTCTTTCTCTGTAACTGTCTTCCTGCGTGCCCGGATAGCAAACATGCCAGCTTCAGTGCATACACTTCTGATGTCCGCTCCTGAGTTGAAAAAAATAGAAAAACAATCAGAACTTGTTAAGGAAAGCAAAGCCAGTAATGGAACTCATTTTATATGCAATGTATATTTATGCTGAATAATGAAAGCACAGTATCAAGTGGTAACAATCTGGGAGAGATAATCAGGGGGATCAATTACCAGTTGAGTTGGGGCAGAGACGAGCAAGAAGCTCAAATCGAATATCTCTTTCACAGTTCATTGTTCTCGTGTGGATTTTGAATATCTGTGTTCGGCTCTCCAAATCAGGTAGCCCAAACTCAATTTTGCGATCCAAACGTCCAGGGCGAAGAAGCGCTGGGTCCAAAGTATCAGGTCTGGATTAACAAAAAAAAAACATAAAGAACTAGTGATTATTTTTATTTTTATTTTTATTTTTATTTTTAAACTTTATGAAGTCAATTAACATGATTCACGAGATAGCATATGATAGAAGTCAATGTTAAGTTCTGAAAATTGGTTGTTCACAATTATTGTAAGAGCCAAGAATACAAGACAAGGTACCTATTAGTTGCCATTAGAACTTTAATATTTCCTCTAGCATCAAAACCATCAAGTTGATTCACAATTTCAAGCATGGTGCGCTGGACTTCATTGTCACCACCAACACCATCATCAAAACGGGCGCCACCAATAGCATCAACTTCATCGAAAAAAACAATGCAAGCCTTTTTTGAGCGTGCCATCTATATACAAGATTAAGACAATTGTTACAGATTGTGTGGGGAGAAAGAGATAATATAATATAGGAATTAATTGATTATAAACTCAAGAATAACTGAAAATTGACGTAATATCACTAAAAGCTCAAAAACCTGAAACAGTTCGCGAACCATCCGAGCGCCTTCTCCAACATATTTTTGAACAAGCTCACTTCCAATAACCCGGATAAAGCAGGCATCTGTTCTGTTTGCCACAGCTCTTGCCAGTAATGTTTTGCCAGTTCCAGGGGGGCCATAACACAGGACCCCTTTAGGAGGATCAATACCTAGTTTCACAAATTTCTCAGGATGAAGCATAGGAAGCTCTACAACCTACAAGTCAAATAAATTTGAAGGCTAAGCATCTTGGTCAGTTTCAACAAAACAATTAACAATTTTACAATTTCATTAATATCAAGTTCAGAATTCATCTTATACAAGTAAAATCAAACACACCTCTCTCATCTTCTCGATTTGTTCTTTGCAACCGCCAACATCATTGTAGGTGACATCAGGCTTTTCTTCAACAGTCATCATCGTAACACTCGGATCAATTTTTGGTGGCAAAGGAATTTGTATTTGATATTTGTTCCTATCCACTCTACAAAAAGTTGAATCAAACAAAAGATCAACAGTGAATAGGATCAAACATTAAGTCCCAATAAATGATACAGTACACATTACGGTAGAAAAGGAGGTTGAAATCATCAAAGATTAGATCTTTTCTAACTCTGTCTGTAACTCACTACAGGCTAGGAAAATAAACAGAAGATGTGTCATTGTTAAATTAGAAGTGCATTCATCACGAAAATGATCACAATGATTTGTGTATTTCATGTGGCAAAAGATG
Organism: Dioscorea cayenensis subsp. rotundata; assembly: GCF_009730915.1. NCBI lineage: Eukaryota > Viridiplantae > Streptophyta > Magnoliopsida > Dioscoreales > Dioscoreaceae > Dioscorea > Dioscorea cayenensis. The sequence goes on from NC_052475.1 coordinate 29,382,381, forward strand.
GGAGTCAATGAGCAAAGTTGAGTACATGCTAATCGCTACTCATAGGTAGAGACAGGTTCATCAAATTAGAGCAGTGTCATGCACCTTGCCAGTGATAATACTTTTGGCTAAATGGAAAGAGTGAGATAAGGAGAACTGATTATTCTAATGAGGGCATTGGCAAAGTAAAAGGGTGGTTAGCTTCAGGGAATATGTTCAATTTTGAGAGGGTGTTGAGAAGGAATAGGTGCATCCTCCTCCTAAAACATCCATCAATTAGCCTAAACTAACTTTACAATTCTCGATCTTGTGACTCCACATCCAGCGTCAATTGAATAAGGCACCAAAAGAGGGAGATCCTTTCAGTAGAGGAAACTTAACAATTTTCACTGTATGTGATTGATGTTCATTTGGTGCATTACATACCCAAGACAGACACAAGCCCTTTCTTTACAGAGAGGGGAAAGGGAACATGAAGACCATATTAAAAAACTTCAGAGAACTGCCATAGTCCTCAGTCCTCATCCACAGAATACACAACGGTCAGGATAATTAACTGCCATCCCAAGCCATCTTAAACTTCAATTGTTGGTAAAAACTAGGAAATGTCCTCAATAATCTGATGAGCATGTCCTAAGAAGTACCCACTGTGAACTTATCTCAAGACATGAAAATAACCGAGTAAGTCACTTGACATTGTTGCTTCTCTTAAATATAATAACATATACAGCAGCATTTGGAAACAGCTTCTCCCCTTAAATTCCTTCAAATTTGTCATTCCACCCCTCTTTCGTTTTTATAGTACCAAAAGCACAGTGACCGCTGAAAGCTAGACCCCTGGAATCTTACCCACTGTTATCTCAAGAAATAAACATAACTGGAGTCCTTAATGTCTCCACTTAAATTCCTTCAAATTAGTCATTATGCTACTGTTTCATTTTTATAGCACTAAGAGCACACACTTAATGCTGAAACAGCTAGACCCCTGGAATCTTAATATAGTTTGTTCAACTTCAGTGCTAAATGTCAATAGAAACATGAAGCATTTAGGGACGTCAAATATACTCAAATGTAGGGAAAAAAAATACTAGAATTACCCAACACGCATTCCTTCTTCTATATCAGTTGGAGAAACTTTGTCGCCCAACCCAACAACAAACTGCATGTGGTACAAAAAATGACCAACTCAAACCACTTGATGTCAACAAACTCAAATACATGATTTACATAAAAGTAAGATCAATGACCATACCTTAGCAATTTGCTTGACGTTTATTATATATTTAGCATCATCTGTATTTGGATTTATTATTTTTGTACACCTTGCAACCTGCAGATAATATAACAGCCAGCCTCAAATTTCAAGGGCACATGAACAGAATTACAAATGCACACTTGTAATAGAAAATCAAGGATTCAAAATCAAAATAATTAAGATGCTGACAAGGTTAACTAATTTACCTGAAGTGGTTGTTCTTCCTGCATCATTTGTTTGTCTGAAACCAGGTCCCATTGGCTTGGTGCAGCTAAACCAGTATCAGACTCCTTAATTCCTGATTTTTAATTGAAAATTGAGGTCTTTAGAGATTTGAACATATATCTATTGAAATAACTTGCAATAAGGAATACGACAAAATCCATGATATATAGAGCTGCAAAATAAGAAGTTTATAAAATCAATTGTACTGTTTTTGAAGGATAGGTAGATGCAAGCTAGGGAACATAAGCGGCAACTATTTGGACAATAGTAGAATGCTCAGTTATACTACTACATACAGTGCATCTAAGGAAGCACAATAGGAGAAGCATAGCTCTTACCAGCGGAAAGTTGGGCATTTGAATTCATTCACCTAAAGAAGAGCAATATGCTTTCCTCCAAAATGAAACTATCAGGGCCATCACCAAAATTGAAACAAGATATAAAGAAACATATCCATAACAGGCAGAAAAGAGGTCGTGTGATCCTTCTCAAGGAGATCTAATCACTTCCCATTACAAGAGAAAAGAGCACCTAAGATCCTACTCAATGCATCTAGGAGCCTCCAATTCCTTGTAAACAAGAATTATAAAAGAATGGTTGGCAAGCTGTTAACAATGGGGGAAGAACCAAAGAAAAATATAGTTTGTATTGAAATTCATATACCATCAATACTGTTAAAACTTACAGCTTCAAGCATAGAGACACATATGGAACAACCATTTTAAAGTTATCAAAGCCAAATTATAACTGCAGAAGTCCTTGCCACAAACATCTGAATAATTTGGTAAAAGTAGCACTCTCAATCTTAGGATTATCAGCAATGTGGTAATATTTCAAATTAAATATATATAGCAGAAAACTATAGAAAGATGTATAACTTATCCTAAAATGAGCCTTGAGTTCCAATTACAACACAGACATTAAAGACAAAACAACACATAGTAAAGGCAAAGGGCACAATCAATCAACTTTACAAACCTAATACAGAGTTTTCTACTTTCTTCCTTCAATTGAGCATGCCTAGCCACTGGACTGGTTCTGATCCCTATCTTCACCACCACCAACTCATATGAAAGTTAACAAGTTCAACCAAACTCTATATTGGACACCCAATGAAATCTTAATGACAGGAAAAAAAATCTAACAAATGTCTATCCCTCAAGCAATATTCAATATTATCTACTCAAGTCAACAGTTACATGAATCGTGAAAGGACAAATTATTATTAGGAATGATGAAAAGCTCAATCCAATGATCCATTTTAACTTCAAAATATCATACCACACGATAAAGGCCATAAAAAAAATTCTACTAAAAATAAAGGAGTGTGACACTCTGTGCTTGAGCTTCACAATAGAGCACATTGACTTTACATTTACCTCAAAAGCAATATAGTTAATCCGGATTAAAATCTAAATCCTAAAAACAGAACTACAAAAAATAAATCAAAGCAACGCAAAAACCATCTAAAACCATTGTTTTGTAAATAGAGAACTTGATCAGAGAGAAATAGAAAGAGAGAACAACATATGACCACGCACCGCATAAATCATTGACCTTCTTGGCCATTTCTTTGATTTCCTTCTCCACTTTCTTGATGCTTCCAGAGTAAGGTCCTAAGCCCTGCCATCAAACAATTGCAAATCAACAAAAATCACACCAAAGATAACACAATAGCACTCTCCAGATACAAACCCTATAAAAAAAAATTAAAACATCCCATAAAAAATAAAGGGGACACGAAACCCTAGAAATCAAGCAAGGGCTTCATTCCTAAATATGGAGGAAAAAAAAAAGAATCGAATTGACCAAAAGGAAACCATATCGCATATAGATATAGAGAAACAAAAAACAAAGGATCAAGGATCTAAATGATCGGAATGACAGAAGATATAGAGATGAAAATGAAACTAGTAGGAACAAGGATTGGGCGTATACGTAGGTCTTGAGAAGCGCGATGTCGTCCTCATCGAGAGGACGAGGGTTCTTCTCGTTCAACTCCTCCGGCTCCGGTGCCATGGCCGCCTCCTTGAGCTCTCGCGATATCGCTTTTCAGCACTGAATTAAGAGTGCTTTAAAATATAAAGGAATCACTCCGAAATAGCACTTTCAACGTTTTACACCCTCATTAATTTATATTTACTTTTTAATTAAACATTGTTTTTTTTCATATATACCCCTAAATAATTTATAATTTTACGTAAACTTAATTTTTTTTTTATTGTTGAATTTAATATTTTGAAATTTTAATTAATCCGGTTTAGTTGAACATTTAGATGTTTTTCTTCTTATTTTTTAGAAACGTCCACCTAGGGATTTTCCATGTAGAAAAAGTCCTTGATAGTTTACGCATGAACAATACTTCATGAAATTATTTAATTAATCAATAAATAAAAAAAAGCAATAAAACCAATATTTGTTCCACGAATCATAGCTAAAATGGAGACATTTCAAAGGTAAATATTTACAAAATTCATAATTTTTTTTTAATGAAAATATGCTGCTTTGTACATATGATGCAACATCCGAGATATTTACAAAATGGAAAACCTATGTTTGAAAATTATGAAAGAACCAACTATCTGATGTTGCGATAAAGTTAAGAGGATTTGATCATCTCTAGCAACTGGAAGAGAAATTTCGGGCTCGATCTCTTCCAATGTCAGTGAGCAACTGATTATTCTAGCAAAATTCAGTCACGTTATTTTTTCCTGGTCTTTGTTTGTCTTTTGTATACCATTATCAACTTGAATAACTGTTAGCAGCTAATCACAAGCAAGAAGACATCTATGATTAATTTTTTTTTCTTCAGATCAATGTGAAACAGTTGTCTCCTTCGGCTACCCACTGCACAAAGCTCTCAGAAAATATGTTGACAACGTCAGTGCTATGATTGGAAACATCACAAGAAATTTGAGCTCCTTCTGCTTCCTCTCCCTGGATGTAAACAATATGGACGATAAACAAAAATGTTATGTTTTGATCTTATTATCATGAGACAGGAAGCAACCGGCAAAATAGAGGCACGGTTCATTTATTTCATGACATACGTTAGTGTGAGGTTCATCCTCAGCCTCAGGTATTTGTTCAATATCATCTCCTAATGATGTCCTGCAGTAGTGATGAAGATTAGAGTTATTTTGCAGCAATAATAATAATAATAATAATAATAATAATAATGTATAGAAATCATTTGCAGGAGGCTAGAGTTAATGTGAAAAGAAGACAATATTTTCATATATGGAGTTGTTGGTGGTCACCTTTCAAACAAATCCTCACGAGAATTCCCAGTAGATGAAAGCCATTCAAAGTTCAGAAAATTTGAACAGTCTGATACATCAGACCCTTGTTTGTTTAAATATGCGCCACACATATTCTCTGCAAAGAACTGCCTGACAGGAATCATGGGATCATTCCTACACAAAAAGCATGATATATATTAGTTTAATCTATTGTGGAGGAGTTGAAGCCAAGACAATCTCAGACTACATGGCATGAATAGGAGTGCAACAAAGGAATATATAGGAACAAATATTATACAAATGAAAGGGAAAAAAAACCATGGAAGCTAGCCTGAACTACTAAATACCTCTATTTCCAAGATAAAAGCAAGAAAAGAATGATAAATCTTTTTCCTTTATTCCAACTTTGATGGTTCAACTGTAAAAAATGGAAATTTGTGCCTAACTTCTTCACTGCAATGTAAATATTTGCAAGCTGTACAAACTAACCTGGAAAATGATAAACTGTCATCACAATTGGAAAGTTTTGGTGCAGTATCAGCAAAAGTTTCTGTTTCACCTGTCTGATGCATACTTATAGGAATTTCATTTTCACATATCATGCTGCCATCTGATAGAGACCTTTTAATGTTTAACCTACAAAAAAAAATATTGAAATTCTTAATATTTATTTAAACTAGAACTACTAAAGTATCTAAAAAAGATAAGATGCCATGATTAGTAGTGATCAATACCAGACTCAGTGTAACATCTTTTCTAAATTCAATTCAGGAGTAACAAACAATTACTATGCTTGTATCCTACTATTAGTTCTTTCAGTACAAGTGGGATAAAAAAAAGTTAGGTGCATCAATTTTGAGCATTATATACACTAAAATTTAGTGTCACTTGCTGAAATTAGGAAGTGAAAAGTCAAATAAAAAAAATTTGCCACCAGTAATTAAAACTTAGAAGATGGCAAATCCATCCTTTTATCTTGCGCAAATAGTTGAAATGAGTAAGAAGGTTGAGCATGCTCAGTGGATAAAGTCATGACTCTACCAAACTCAGAAGCATCCATGCAGTGTGTTTTCACAGACTGCGTTCAATGAATATTATCAATTTCACAAAATTGCAAGTCAATCGAACAAATATAAAGCAGAAAAAGGAGACGGGGGCAAAAGCACGTTAATATGCTCATTTGTCCTGGTACCTAGCTCTTTCATCAATAAAATCATGATCATGCCTCCCAACATTGTAATGCTGATCAGAATCGAGCTCCCAAAGTTCAGGTTTACCAAGTTGAGGTTGGAAGTGCCCCAGAAACCTGCAGAACCAGCAACACATAATCAGTGCACCAGATTAACCATACCTCATTCATAGTTGGTACTAGTTGCGCACAAGGTCAAGTTAATTCACAGGACAAAAGTTTTCTAAAGTTGCAAGCATACAAATTGATTGCATCCTGTTTTTCAGTGTCCATATATGTATTAGTAAAGTATCTTTGAAATATTCTGAACAACTCCTGAGATTGGGTTGCTGCTTTCCATTGACCTCTTCTCTCGGAGAATATCTGTATAACAAAAACAAATGGAATAGTTAAACCCAACTATACAAAGATTGTTCAAGTGCTTACTATTAAATTCATGACAGATCAAATAACATTAAAAGCAAAAGATGGCCTAGAGCAGATCAATATTCTGTTATAGCCAGAGAAAAGTAATTTCTCATGGGAAATTTGACTTCTAGAACATTAAATAAAATCAGACATCTAAACAAACTTATTTCAATGATTATATGAAACTTATACAACGCAATTAAGACACAAATCTTTAGTATCCTGACCGAAAACCAAATATAATATCAAGTAATTTTTTTAAAAAAAAAACACGCAATAAGAAAGTTCTAACATGCTTATCTTTAACAAAGTAATTGTAATAATATATATTCAAAAAGTTAACCAAAGGCTAGATAAATTTTACATTATGTGATGCGCCAAAGTTAAGCAATGAATCTGACCGGCAGAATTTACAATGCCCTCAACTTAGATTGGGCTAGCAAACTCAAACAACCATAGGTGATATATAATTTTATCTTTTGTAAAACAATTATACCTTGTTGTGAGCCGCAGACCCACCATACTGTAGCGCAAGTGTGTCACCCATTTGCTCATAAAGCATCATTAAACTCTCAGCCAAAGGATCTTTAAGATCAATTTTTGGTGTGTCTAAGATGCCCAAAGCTTGAAGCTGATATCCAAGAGCAACCAAACCATATGCATACTGTGCCACATTTGTGCGATCCAAACAGTCAATACAATTAGTGCGCAGAACTCCTTTTTGTAGCATAAGTGGTTCAACAAAGCAACCACCATCTTCAGTTTTATCTGTTGGGGATTCACTTTCAGCTATACCAACATCATCCTCAGGGGATCTGTAACCTGATGTAGAAGGGTTACCTCTAGATTCCCTGCTGCTATCATCTTCACTATTGCATGAAAAGTCACCAGCATCATCTTTCCTGCAGCATAACATGGAGCACATGTTCTGAATAATAATCCACAAGGTGACAAGTTAGAAATAAGTCCCCAATGAACTATAAATTTCCATTTCCCTCAAGAAAAATTCATTCATATACATGCTAATGAGCACTAGGTCCACGAAAATTTCTCACCCAAAAAAAAAATATTGATGTGCAAAGCATGTAAAATAGTGTTTGAGGAGCATGAACCAAGTTATTTTTACAATAATCCATGGTAGAACTTACCCAAATATGGGACACATTGTACCCCCATGAAAGCTTAAAGTTGGTGTCAGTTGGCAATAAAAGAAGCCTGTCAAATTCAAGGCATGAACTGCCACTTCGCCCAATAATTCCAGCACCTTAGTGCCTCGTCTGAAGAAGTAAACAGTTCCAATCATGATCAGGACAACTATAGATTATAAGAAATCATTCATAAACTTTTTGAATAGAACTGAAAGGTACATACTTCCGACAATACTTTTGAATATCCCAATGCAAGAATCTCAAGCGATCAGCCTCAGGTAAATCATTGTTTATCTGATTAATTGCTTCTGCAAATTCTACACGGAGTTTAGCCTCCCGAGGCTTCCTCTCACATGTCTATTAGAAAGGATCATGACGATAAATATCATAAAAAAAGGTCATATAATGCATTACATCTAAATTATGTCTTAAAAAGAAGTACTTCATATTGCAAAACCATAAATAAAAGATAATAAACTCAACTGATAAAAACCTTACCTTTATCAAGTTCGAGATGACTATTGGATTTCCATATCTGTTCACAAGATTCTCAAAATGAAGCCTGGTAGCTTCATAATTTTGGTCCTTCTTTAGCACTGAAAAAAGGAAGATCAAAATAAATGAACAAAACAACTTTTCATGGTATTACCTTCATAAAATCTAGAACTTACATATGATATCAGGCTTGAAATTCCGCCATGAAGCTTCCTGGGACCAAAATAGCGGAATAGAACCTCTGTTCTGCACAACAGAACTTATTCGTGCAGGGAATTCCTTGGGAGTGTATTCAGACACGACTTGCTCAGTCTCGACATCATTGGCTACTCTACCCTTTTCATTAACACCACGCTTTAAGTACCTGAAAGAGAAACAGTAAAATTAATGATGATAAATGCTTTTCATACAAGCAAACAAATGCATATAAGCTATCAGTGCCGGCAAAAGCCCTTCTGACTCTCAACTCAAAATCTTTTGCAAGTTAATAGTTTGCTCTAAATGCATAAAAACCTGGTGCCAGCAAAATGGCGCGATCGCCTGGCAATGAGTGTCAGCTCACAGTCCTTCCCAGATGCTGAAAGTACAGCCTGCTTAAAGCAAACAAAGAATTAGTGCACAGTAATAGCTTATAGGATAATAAACTGACTGTCTAAGATAATTTAAAATTCACTAAATCTCAAACTTAAAGGATTGGTGACTTTGCATGTAGTAACTAACATTCATGCAAAAATAAAAAATTTCATAATCACTAATAATTTTCAGTTCACATGAAATACACAAAAATAGGTTATTGTCTATACCATGGTGGCTCATTGTTGTGACCCTTTTGGATCTGCATGAAGCAAAGACCCATGAAATTCATAATGATTGGATAATCAACACAGAGTCCACTGGCACTGAAGTCGCACAAGAATCTCACAAAATAAATAAATAAATAAATGAGGATTATGAAAGGAAATCAAGAGAAACATTGGGCACTACGGGATTGACAATCATTCAATCAATCTGCTTGAACAGTGCAAAGGCATAGGCATTATCAAGAATCGACTGAGAGACCTATGACAAAATGAGAAAGAAGACTATACCAAACCTTCAATCTTCCAATTTGAAGCCAAATCCAGTACCTGAAGGAGCTTTTACTTGAGATATTAGAGCATTCCAGCTTCACAACTAGAGCTAAAATCATTAGCTCTAGTTTGACTTCTACAGAACAATGTGAGATATTTCACCAAGTGCCACCATTCTAGAGTGTCATTTCACAGTCCACTAATACCCCAATGCAAAATTCTTATGGCTTATCAAGCATATTATAAAGGAATGGCGGAGCCAAATGATGGTTTTTTATTTCATTTGCTCTCATTTTTAAGAAGACACACAAGGTTGCCTGGTAAGCTTCCCTACTCAGCTGATATTGGAGAAAACAATGGTTCCAAGATAAGCTAAACTCTATGATAAACTTAATGCACATGGTAAATAATGGGTAGCAACCTTTTCATACAGGACTGAAGGAATTCTCATTTTTTGTAGAAATTAACAAATATACTTGAATACTTTGACTTAAAGAAAAAATTGGCATTCTTATTATACAGACAGAAATAAGTTCATACTAAACATTACCTGGTGGAAAAATCCAAAAACTAGTGCTACGGTCCACAGAGTATTCTTGAGATGATTTCGAATTCTGCGAGTCAAGAACTCATTCCAGACAAACATGGTCTCATAAAGGGCTGGTCCTGTCTGATAATCACATACATTTCTCTGCAGGCTATGCATAATATTGTATGAATAGCTGAAAAAGAAGTCCTTTGTAAGGTCCACTGTGCCTAGGAGCTTCTTGTATCTAAGTCATCATAAGAAAACAGGAACGGTGAATGCATCTTCAGATACTTGATCAAAATAAGTGAAGAAAGCAAGAAAAGTGCTTAATACAATAAATTAAAGCTGCTTATATTCCTCTAGGTGGAAGGAACCTGAACTTCTCAACTTTGATACCTGGAAACAATAGAGTTTATAACAACATAAAAATAAGTGAAGCTTGCCTCATAGCACTCAAAAGCAACCATCTGGAATTAAGTACAATGGAATTTACAAAAACTAGAAGATGACTAAGTGTTATTCTCAAACATTGAAAAGTGCTCACAACAAAAAGAATGCATTCTTGAGCAGATAAAAAGAATTAAAGACTGACTAAACAGCTTAAAACAGTCAGCTCATTAACCAAAGGATAACACCCAAAGTATATCATATGTAACTTATTCCTAATAACCACTCTGGAATGTGTAAGAGGAACTGATGGAAATGTACTTGTAAAGTTAGAACCGGACCACATTTCAAAAACATGTAGGGACCAAGAATACAACTTCCACATTAGGGTTTTTCGATCTGTACAAATAGTGGGAAATGCAGTAAATACTACAGATTTATATACAAGCAGATCGAACAAAAACCTGTTCTCGACTTTAGAATTAACCATATTGGACCACACAGTATAGTTGGACAGCGGAATCATTTCGCTCTTTGCAACGGCGTATACTTCATGGCCACATATACTACCAAGTTTCCTTCTTTCAGTAATAAGTAACATATAATAAGGCCCAAGAAACTTGACAAACCCTGCAAAATAATTGAATTGTTGTGACGTTGTAAAAGGTATATCGCCAAGTGTAACACCTTAGACATGTGTAACACCTTAGACATAAAGCATACCGATGATTCCATAAAAACCGGTGACAAACACTAGACCCCCAGTTGACCTGTTCCCTTCATGTAATCGCTGCAGCAAATCACGGCATTGACTTTCCGAGTATGTGGTGAGGTCTTCATGAATGTTCAATTCGAAAGGTTCCAGCCTATCAATCTTTAGCACTTTCCAAAGTAATTTACTCTTTTCTCTTCCAAATATGTAAAACTTCTGCATTACAATGAAAGCACATCAATTCAGAGGTCTAACGCATGTTAACAATCTGTACATAGAACAAATAATCCTGTCAAAATGTTCCAGCCTATCAATCTTTATCACTTTCCAAAGTAATTTACTCTTTTCTCTTCCAAATATGTAAAACTTCTGCATTACAATGAAAGCACATCAATTCAGAGGTCTAACACATGTTGACAATCTTTACATATAGAACAAATAATACTGTCACAACATCAGCCAACAAACGCCTCTACACTTCAAAGAACAAACTCAAAAATTTTATCAAAGTTCACCAAGTTTTTGAACAAAACCAAAGACTTTTTGCGATATAGGAAACTAAATTACATTGGGCAAATATTCATCCCAAATTTCGAATCTTACTCAACCATATTAGCTCCAAACAGTAAAATCAACTGCTATGACTACAGAATCGAATTCAAATAGAAATAATTTAAAAAAAAAAAAAATCAATCTGAAAAGAAAAAAAAACAATTTTTTTCCACAAATCCTTCGAAATCCTTCCGAATCAGAGACATGTACAAAAAAAACCAAGAAGAAACAGGCAAAATCAAAATTTTCAAAAACCAATTAAGCCTCAATAATCACATCAAAACATCAATTAAACAGAAACACAAAGAAGAACAAAGAATTCCAGCCACAACCGACATCAACTCACCGATTGGGTCTGATAGAGCTTAAACTTATCAAGATAAAACCCTTCAACACCGGCACCGGCGATCCGAGCGTCCGGACCGCCGCCTGCCGCCATCGAAACACAAACCAAAGGCCCGAGATCTCTCCGACAAAGCCCTAAGACCACGGTCCCACTCTCTTCCACGCCAAAACTCCGAGCTTTTTCCTGGCGAGAGAGAAGGAGACGAGGATGAGTAAAGACCACGTCTTTCGAAGGGCGGCTGGGTTTGTTTATGTATCAACGCTGGATTCAATCATTACTATGAATTAATGACGTTTTCTTTTATATAATTTATATCACTTTATATAGAACCTAGCCCATTAAGTAATAAGTCAATTTACATATATACCCCTTTAGGAATTATACTTTCTTTATCTATCTATCTATATTCATTCCCCTGGTTATATTTTAAAATGTTAATTTTAGGGATAAATTTTATTGTATAATAGGAGAATTCTTTTTATTATATTGTAGAAAAAATAAACAAGGTTGAGGGTTAATGGTTTGTCCGTATTTATAAAAATAAATAAAAACAATACCACTTCTGTAACAAAAGAGTTAGTATTCTATTTTTTTTAAATGACTCAAATTTATTTTTTTTTATAAATTTTAAAAATAATAATAAGTTTATTATAGTAAAATTTTTATTCTATATAATATAAAAATAAAATAAATAAGACTATTTTTGTAACATGAGAACTGATATTTTATTTTTCTCTTAAATTAAAAGTTAAGGAATCAAATTTATGATTTTTTATATTTTTAAAAAAATAAAAGGTTGGGAGTTGTTGATGTCTTTGGTCTCCGTTACTATTTTTTTATTATAATTACATAATTAAATACTAGTGTTATTTCTCATGTCTATTTATTTATTTATTTATTTATTAAATGCATGAGTATGGATTTGAAATGACTGAGGGCATATGTGGAAATTTGTAATAATGAGTTTTATATTTGAATGTATATATATATACACACAATGTTTATTTTGGAAATTTGTTGGTGGTAAAGATTGAAAATGAGATCCTGCAGTGAAGAATATGATTGAGATAAAAAAACGTGGGCCCGAAAAATACTTTGAATGCCAAATAATTGAGTTTTGACTTTTGACACATACCAAGAATCTCGCAAGAGCATATATAGCATTTTTTTATTATTATAATTTTCTATTCACATAAATTTGAACATTTTAGGACTTTTAAGAAAGCAACACATGGTCACACCACGATCACAATCAAGATGCATGTGCCTTTTGATTTAGCTTTGGTTTTAAATCAATTGTAGAAACTTCACACAGTTGAAGTTCATGTTAAATCAACAATTATTCTCTCCGTTAATAAATTAGTGATTTAAAAAACTAAAAATGTAATTCACTTTTATTTCAATCAAAAATACTTTTATAATTATTAATCACTTTTGGTTTTTTTAAATTTGGGGAAAAAATATTGCATATGAAAGAATTAATAGAGTAATAATTTTAGTTCTTACCAATATAAACCCAAAACACTAATTCAAATATTGCGGGAAAAAAACATATAAGTATTTGATTTTTGGTTTCTCAGTTTTGATATGTAACTATTCTCAAGAGTCAAGAGTATAAACTAAGTTGGTTTAGATTTTATTAGAGCAAATTAATTGGGTCTGGTTCAATTACAGTAATTGAGTTGTGCAAGTTTTAACATCTTCAGTAAAATATTTAGAAAATGGCTCCTCTAATAGAATGACTTAAATCCATTAATTTCTATTTGTTTATTTAATAATTTTTAATAAATTACATCACAAAAATAAAACATATAGGTACAAAATTTGTTATATTTAGTAATTAAGAAACAGAAGACCTCATCAAAATTAGTAAGATAACAATTCTTGCTCAGTTCAATGTCATTTAGGATGGATAATCTAATCTCGACAATCATTACTTGTCTGGCAGTTGTCCTTAGTGCTCCTCTGTTGATTATCTGGCAGTTGTCCTCAATACTCCTCTGTTGATTGTCTGTCAGTTGTCCTCATAACTCCACTGTTGAATGTCTGGCAGTTGTCTTTAGTGCTCCTCTGTTGATTGTCTAGTAGTTGTCCTCGGTATTGTTTGGCAGTTGTCCTCAGTGCTCCTCTGTTAATTGTCTGGTAGTTGTCCTCAATACTCCTTTGTTGATTGTCTGGCAGTTGTCCTCAGTACTCCTCTGTTGATTGTCTGGTAGTTGTCCTTAGTAGTCCTCTGCAATTAATACCATTCTTATATTCGGTCATACTTCACTACCAATGAATCATTTGACATATTTTTCATTCTGTACAGATATAACACGTACAATAGAACCTAAATTTATCAAGAAGAAGTTGGATAGTATACATAATTTGGTTATTTTTTTAACCTTGAGATTTTATTTATTTATTTATTTATTTATTTATTTATTTTTGCCCGAATGTAGACAAGTCATGTGTCAAGGGGGTACATGGGCAGAGCGCATTTGCTATTTGAATTTTTTTCTCAGTTTTGATATGTGACTATTCTCAAGAGTATAAACTAAGTTGATTTAGATTTTATTAGAGCAAATTAATTGGGTCTGGTTCAATTACAATAATTGAGTTGTCCGAGTTCTAACATCTTCAGTAAATATTTGGAAAATGGCTCCTTTAATAGAGTGACTTAAATCCAGTAATTTCTATTTGTTTATTTAATAATATCTACTAAATTAAATCACAAAATAAAACATATAGTTACAGAATTTGTCATATTTAGTAATTAAGAAACAGAGGACCTCGTCAAAATTAGTAAGACAGCCATCTCTTACTTGGTTAAATGTCGTATAGGATGGATGATCTAATCTCGACAATCACTGATTGTCTGGTAGTTGTCCGCAATACTCCTTTGTGATTTGATACCATTCTTATATTCAATCCTACTTTACTACTAGCGGATCATATGGTTTTTTTTAAAAAAAAACTGTGTCTAGAAATAGCCCATACAATAATTTTGTCATTTTAATTTTTTAAACCTTGATATTTATTTAATTGTATTTTTTTTTTAATGAATGTGGATAAGCCACATGTCAAGGGGGCACATACGCAAAGCACAAATGGAAGCTCAGCAATACATATGCCCTCACCTTACATCTCTTCGGTGAGATACGAATTCTTTACACACGTAAGAGGACCTCCAATAGATCAAATGTTCGTCAGTATTATAAAATTAATTTAAATAACAAGGATGATTCTTTTACCATTCCACATATAAAACCATCACCTTTTTTATGTTATTTTAATAACATTTAATAAATTACATCTCAAAATGATACATATAGGTACAAAATTTGTCGTATTAAGAACTGAAAGACCTCATCAAAATTAGTAAGACATCTAACTCTTTCTCGGTTCAATGTCATCTAGGATGGATGATCTAATCACGACAATCATTAATTGTCGGGTAGTTGTCCTTAGTACTCCTCTGCAAATGATACTATCCTTATATTTGATCCTACTTCACTACCAGTGAATCATTTGGCATATTTTTTCACCTTGTACAGATATAGCCCATACAGTAGAGCTTACATTCATCAAGAAGAAGTTGGATAGTATATATAATTTTGCTATTTTTTTAACTTTGAGATTTATTTAATTGTAAAATTATTTTTTTTTGACGAATGTAGACAAGTCACGTGTCAAAAAGACACATGCACAGAGTGCAACCGCAAGATCAGCAATATGTGCTCTCATCTTTCATCTCTTAGTGGACACAAACACTTTATATGTAAGACGACCACTAATAGACTAAAAGATAGTTAGTATTGTAAATTTAATTTAAGTAACTGACATGATTCATTTGCCATTTTACATATAAAACCATCACTTTTTTATGTTATTTTAACAACGAAAAGTTTCTTTCAAAGATATTAACTATAAAATATCATTTATTTTACTTAAAATTTTTTTATAAAATAATATGTCTTCATATTTCCAATTAAAATTAAAATATCAAAAGTGGCTCTAGCTTGCAAGAAAGAGTTAAAGTGGGTTGAAAAACAATTTTGTGATTTATTGGGGTTGCAATGGAAAAATCCACATTTGTGAAAATATTGTTTTTCAGGGACCTATTTGCTAAAAAACCCATAACCCCTCCCAAATAGGTAAATATATATATATATCCAAATTAACTCTTTCTCTTTCTTCATCTCTTCTTCGCCGGAGAAGTTGAAAACCCTAGCTCGCGATCCCGATGAAACTACATAAATTAGGGGTTTTCTAGGATTTTCCAGTGTTTTTGAAGCTCTGTAGTTCTGATGAGCGGGGGAACACCAGATCGGTAGGGATCAAGATGAAGGTCTCGTTCAAGGTATCGAAGACCGGGACTCGGTTCAGACCGCGGCTTCGAGCATTCGGAGAGGATGATCCTGCTCCGAGCGAGGGTTCCACTGAGAATTCTCACGCCCTCAACGGTACCGGATCCAAATGCGAGGTAACTTTCTCCATTCACCTCATCGTCTTTGCAGTAAATGGAATTTTATGTTTGAATAGTTATTTTTGATACGTTGGTGTTATTTGTACGGTATTTGATATATGAAACGTTTTAAAGTGGAGAATTTGGCGATTGAAAACGATTTTTTTTTCTTGATTTGTTGATTTTTTTTTTTTTATTTTTGAAAAATGTTAGTTTAAATTCATGCATTTTTTCATCATTGTTCTTTAGGTTTTTATTTTGTTGGAGTTTTTGATTGAATCCATGTCTTTGTTGGCTTGTGGTTGAAAATTAGGGTTGATCAGTAGGAAGTCGTAGAGTTGAGATCTTTGGTTTCCAATAGTGAGTGACTTTTTCATTTTTAGGATTTCTGTATTGGTTTTGACTTTGTTTGTCATTTTAGGTTGGTCATTGGAACTTACTGGATGGAATTCTTGCTATTGTTCTTTTATTGTGGAAATTAGGGTTTGGTTTTGTTTTCTATTATACGGTCAGTTTTGAATTGATTATTTGTATATTTTTTTTTATGCCTTTATTTATGGAGCTTTGTGCAAACGAAGGTTTTTTTTTTGCCATTTGTGGCGTGTTTGTAGTTTTTCACCTGTCTGTCTTTTTACGATGTTATCCAACTTTGGATATTTTGTAAGGTTCATTACTAATATATATACCGAAGAAATCTCAAACTGAAATTTGAATTTGTTTAAGAGTTTGATTGTTGGCTAGAAAGCGACAAAGAAATGCAGAGTAAATTCATCTCAAAACCTGTACAAACTTTGGTTTAATGCCTCAAAAAGTTTTATCCAAAATCCAGCTCTGGATCATCCTTGAAATTGTTGGCGTTTCCTTTTATCTGAAAGTAATTTTGGTCTTTAATTAATTAGGCATGAAATGATGCATAATTAGCTCATTGAAGCAATGAGAATAAACACCTTAATGTGGTTGAGATTTCTCAAGGTCAAACTTAGAGTAAGCAAGGTTCATTTGGGAATTTGTAATGATACCCATGCTGGTCTGAAATATTTATACAATATGGTTTTTATAAATGTCTGTTCTCAAGATTTTAGATTATTATTGAATGTCGTTATTTGCAATGTGCTGCAATTATTTTGGCGTGCAATGTGTCACTTTCCTTCCTTTCTTAATGAAGGGTTATCAAATGTGCCTTGCTTCTAACAAATAACTGAAGCTCGGTTTAAATTTTGATTCGTTGCACCATATTTGAATAACAATGAGCATGTTTTGAGCTGGGCTCAAACAAATGTATGCTTGCTTAAGCCTGTCATCACAAGCACTTTTGCAAACAAAAGCATGCATCACGATTTTGAGCCACTTGATAGTTAATAAGGACTCGAACTCTTAGAGATTAATACACTGCCTTAAATCTTTACTTTTATTTTGAGTCTGTGGTGGATTTGTGTATGAGCTTGGCTCTTTTATTTGTTGTTTAGTTTTTTTAGAAAATGAGGTGTACTTCAAAGTTGGTAATGAGTTATCTTCACCTCATCCAGCTTGCAATGGGCTAGATCCAAACCTCAGGTGAACGTAGCTCACTCACTTAACCTTGAATTATTTACATGCCTAATCAGTGTTATTAAAAGCGACAAAGGTGCTTAGGCGAGGCGATGCCCCAACGCCTCAACACCCCTAGGGCGAGACGCCTTCAATGCGCTAGGCATAAAAAAGCGCCCTTGTCTGGCTATTAACCCTATATTTAATGCTTTCAATTAGTGTTAATTGGGATTTTAATAAAGCACACTTACTAATAAGGAAGGAAATAAATTTAGGAGAGAAAAATTAGGTGGTTTTAAAAAAGCTTACTTACTAATAAAGAATGAAATAAATTTAGGGGAGAAAAACTAGGTGATTTAAGTGTACAAATACTATTTTTTAAAAAAATAATGAGTACATTAACGGATTAACTAATTAATTAGATAGAATTGAAGAGGCTACAAAAGTTGTACTCTAAATCTAGTTATGGAGTTGAAGCTAGCTTAGATGACGAAGATGATGATATTATAGAATTAGATGACTTATGAAGATAGAGTTTGCACTCTAAAAACTTGAGTAGTTCTAGACGTCTAAGAAGTGTTTTTCATGACTTTATGCTATGCTTTGTTTAACTTGGTGCTTTACTTTACTTGACTTTAATAATTCAAAAAATTATATGTATATATTTAGTTATTTATTAACTAGCGCTTTACTTCGCTCGGGCATGTGACTGTCATGGCACCTCTCGCCTTGGGCAATAAAAAGTCTTAGCGTCTTAAGTGCGCCTAGCTCTTGTAATTACACTGTGCCTAATTAGATTGGCTTGGGATTAAAAAGACTTCCTGTTCTTATTTTCCATGTTTTGTTACTTGTGTCATTAGATACCACTGCCATTATCTGCAAAATAATCAGCTATCACACATTTGTTTATCATTCTTAAATTATATATTCTCTTGGTTGTGGAGATTATCAAATTGTAAGCTGGTGTCCTGTCACTACTATCCTGTCAGAAATTCTAAAGCCAAAAGTATTCAACCTCTCTTGCCCTACTACCTTCTAGGCACTTTTTTGGTTACTAATTCAATGTCCATGTCACCGTAGGCCGAATTTGAATCAAATCATCCCCAATAGCTGTAAACTTCTCTTTCCATTGATCGTTAGTTTTATCTTTGATGTACCCTGGTTTTTCGTTTTTCTGATACATTCTGACTTGTACATATCATTTGCCATCTTTAATTTTTCTTTTCAGAAAACTATTTGTGCCCAAGTTCTTTAGAATTAGTGCTAAATGAATTACTCATCCTTTTGGTACAGGTTAATATTTCTGAAGGAGCAAATCATGTTGCTGGCTTGTCAATTTCTTCCTCTCGCCATAAGGAGCTTATATCGGCCGGTTTGTCACAACACTTTTTTTTTTTTCCAATTAAAGAAGTTCTACTTGTTATTGTTTTGGTTTATCAGTTTCCCCACTGCGCATCATCCATCATGGAAATTATTTCCTTCCTTTTTGTGACAGAACATGAAGTTTCCTTTACCCTGAACCTTTTTCAGAAAGGATATTTCATAGGGAAACCTTCTGAGGTACTTTTTACTTTCTTTCTAAATTTGAGAGTTATTTTTTCACTAGTGGGAGGTCTGATATTAGATAAAATTGAAGATTTTTTTTTCTTGAAATATGTTCTTACATTCCACAAAAAATTTCAGACTGAGAATCCTCAACCTATGCTTCAAGATATGAAGTCATTGCATCCATATGACAGGGCATCAGAGAGTCTGTTTTCTGTAAGTTCTTTTTATCTGTCTTGGCCAAATTTAGGATTGTATAATTTGTATTTGATGGTGACGTTTCTTTCAGAAGCCTAATGGGAAGTAATTTTTGTTCCTGCGCCTTTTTTTAAGTGATGTTTACTGAACACAAACCTTTGTGAGGTTAACAATATTAATCATCCATGCAATATATGCAAAGTTTGATTCTTTTATACAAACCAATTATTTCTAAGTTTCTTGCTGGAAATATTCATTGATTAGTATTAAAAGTAGCTGAATCTTCACTGCAAACACTCTGGTGAGCTCACCGTTTGTTTGTTCATTTTCCTCAATGGCAAGGGCTTCTCTTGCCATCATTTAGTTTGTTTAGTGATGTAAATTTAACACTTACGCTTTGGTTGCATGTTGATGCATATTTTACGGGCCCATCATCATTTTGATTTTGACTTTTTTTTTGTCGTTTTCTTTTTTTGGCTTCTTTTTTTTGTTTTTGTTTTTTTTCTTGGTATGGCAAGTTAAGTGTATACTTCAAATTTAGCAATGATGATGATACTAACAGTCAAAGTTACATATTGGGTTATCTCAAAAAATAATTGCGACATTCAGTACTATTTTAAGAATATTAGATTGTCAAAGTGCAGTTCAAAATAATTGCAGTGGTTATTGCTTTTATCTACACCCATTAAGGAACTGCATGAGACTTAATGAGCCAAGTGTTCTTTATGGATTTAGAATAGTGATGTTGGTCTTCATTATGATTATTGACAGAATAAACTACTAGCAGTTAAAGTTACATATTGGGTTATTGAGAGCACACATTTATTATGTCTCATGGGGAGCGATGTTCCATGATTTTTCATCTATTAAAGAATCACATGAAGACATTATAAATTATGCTCCTGATAAAAATCAGTTTTGAGAAATTCAGATCCAATTAAAATCTGTTTTTTCCGTCACATCTCCTATTTTCAATCATTTGAGTTATATTCTGGAAGTGACTCACAATACAAGATTTGTGAATTTAGTTAAAAAAATTAGCTAGCAAACGATGAGCTTGATAGTCATTCTGATCATGCTAATGGTAATGTGAAACATTCATGTTGGTCATATCTGTTCATCAGCTTGCTACTCTTCATCATTTATAGACATCAAAATTGTATGTTGAATGACAAAGTTCACTGATGTTTTTCCTTATGATCCATTTTGTTGTTTTTGCTTGTTAATTAATTGTGCGCCCATGTGCCTATAGGCTATTGAGTCAGGGTGGTTGCCAGGAGATATTCTTGATGATATACCAAGCAAATACTCTCGAGGAACTGTTGTTTGTGAGGTTTGTTCATATATATTGATTGAACCAACACTTTGCATTTTCACATTCTGATGCCTGTTTTGTTGTTCAGATGCTTGCTAAAATCAGTCAAATACATGCTCCTTAGAATTACTCATTTTAAACACTGTACAAATGCTTTTATTTTTATTGCCTGGCAGTGTTCTTTGAGCCACACCATAAGAGAGAAAAAGGGTTACAAATCCTTTGAATTTGCTGCAGTTAAATTTTGTTAGATGCAAATCAAACATATTATTTAGACCTGATTCAACTCAAAAGCTTAAGTTGATAGGATGAGAAACATAGGCTTATAACTTCAAATCTATATTTTCCAGATTAACTGTTGTGGGACTATTAGTTACTCTAACATGTCTCTTGGATATGTGCCAGTTTATTTTAACTAGTCACCTTACAAACAAACTAAATAGACCAAGCTTTGATATTATGTTAGATGAAAACCAAACCAAACATATTATCTGGGCTTAATTCAATCTAAAACATTGAGCTGATAGGATGAGAAATCCAGACTTATATGTTCAAAAGTATATTTTTCAAATTAACCAATATGGGGCTCTTAGTAATTCTAACAAATCTCATATGTATATGTATTGGGCTCGCTCACCATAAACAATAATAGACATAGAGCACTTGATACCGGCTGAAAATCTTGGTGTAATGAATAGTAATTTGTCAGAAGCAGGGAGCAATAACATGTATTATGCCTATTTTATTTATTATTTTTATGGGGTAATTTGATGAAATAGTTTGTGTGATATATTTAGTAAATGCTTCATTATCATGCATTTGGGTTAGAATTGAGAATCCTATGTTACTTATAGATTTGAATCATATTCAACTATTCCTATGATATTTTGAATTAAGGGGATTAAGACTTGCCATGACTGTTGTATGGTTTATGTTAGTATATGTGCATGTGTGTATATATAATGCAATTGATTATGAAAACTTCTTCCAGTCTCTGAATGATCCTTTTCTTTGGTCTGACATAAACATTGGCCACTCCATCTATATGTCACCAGAATGGTTCTCTTGTTCGACATAAACATCGGGCACACAATTCTATATATCACCAGGATGGTACTATTGATCTTGTAATAGAATTAAATGCTCTAAGTTCAGCGTTGAATTTATGACATATTTACAGAGCAATACATCCTTTGTGGTTTTAACCCAAATTTAGAAACAGAAGCTGATTGCTTTTTTCTTGCTAGCATTTATTTGCCAATATTTGGAATTACCTGTGATGATTGGCGTTAAGTGAAATGGTTTCCTCGTTGAACTTCTCGCCTGGAGATGACTATTGTTTTTGGTCCTCAGGTTTCAACTTAGTTTCCCCTTGCAGGTACATGACTACAGGAAATGCACATCTGAACAAGGGCCTGCTGGTTCTGCTCTGGACTCCAGTCCTACTGTGAACAAAGTGCTGTTGCGCATGTCCTTGGAAAATATTGTGAAGGATATGCCCTTAATTTCAGATGATACATGGACCTATAGTGATCTAATGGTTAGCACAGTAGCACTTTAACCTGCTATGAGGGGCTCCTAGTTGTCTCTCAAAGACTGATCTAATGTTTGCATACTTATTATGTCCTACAGGAGGTTGAGTCTCGTATATTGAAGGCTCTCCAACCAAAACTTTCTTTAGACCCTACCCCTATGTTGGATAGACTTTGTGATGATCAATCAAGTACCAAGGTATTACATTTCTTACACCTTTTAAAAATAGATAGAAAATTTCTGATTAAATAACCTCAGCAAAGTGAATATTCCATATTACATACATGATTTGCAGCTTGATCTAGGCATTGGAAGAAAACGGAGAGTACGGCAGGCCCCTGAAGTGACAGTCACCTCCAACAATCAAAGTCACGGAAAGAAGGTTTGTATTGATAGGTTGTCTGAGAATATGGGTTACAACCCAGATATAGGAACTATACAAGGTGATGGAAGGTTGCAGCGTGTTCATGAGAACACAATTGCTCAACACCTGCCTGTGGGGATTTCATCAATGCGGCCTAATACTTTTGCTCAAGAAATGGGCAGGCCTGCTCTGCCGTTATCCTCCCAATCCAAGTTCCAACCAACTATTAACCACCCAGGAGTTCTGCAGGATCATGGATTACCTTCAAATTTGGCAGGAGTCAGCACGAATGTAACTTCACCTCTCAGCCCATACAGTGACTCTCTTCATGGAAAGAGGGACATACAGGATGCTCAACTTACACCAATGTCAGGAACCAAGAGGTCAAAGCAGAACCCAGTGGGAGTGGATGGTATGCAACAACAACCCACAGGGCCGCAATTTGTTGGCCTCAATGGGGTGGATATGCAGTGGAAGCTGCAACAACAATTAGATGTCAAGGGGGTCCAGTACTCTTCTACTTTGAGCAGTCAAAGGTATCCATCTCATGTGATGAGTAATATTTCTAATCAAGAGACTGGCACATCATTCTACTTTAATCAGCAAGGGATGAGATATGCTCCTAAGGAGGAGCAAACAGAAATGAAGTTGGACAGGCAAGAACTAGAGAAGTCTAAAGATGCTCGGCAAGCATTGGCAACAGAGGGCAATATACTTGACCAGCAGCAATTACGACCCCAGCATCCCCCCCAGCAGCAGCCTCTCAGGAACCACCTTCCAACCACTACACAATGGCATAATTCACGTACTGTAGTTGACAAGGATCCTCGGAAGGATGATACACTTCAGAAACGGAAACCAATGAACAGCCCACGTGTCTCATCTGGACCCATGGTTCAATCTCCTGTTTCATCAAAATCAGGAGAAATTTCTAGTGGCTCGGTGGGTGGGCAGTTTAGTGCTGTTGCAACATCTGCTTTGGGATCACAGAAGGATAAGCTAGCTGCAACTTCAAATGCTGCCCTTGGAGCTCCATCTGTGACTTCAAGTCCTAATGATAATGTGCAAAGACAGCATCAAACATCAGTTGGTGCGAAGAGAAAAGCTAACTCTGTTCCCAAAACACAAACAATGAGTGGGGTTGGATCTCCTGCCAGTGTTAGTAACATCAATGCTCCATTAAATGCTAACAGTCCATCAGTAGGAAATGCTTCTATGGGTGATCAAGTTATTCTTGAACATTTCTTAAAGGTTGACATGCTTACTCAGAGGTATGATCACATATATACATAATGACTATGCTTATATCCAAAATTTGCTTTTTTCTTGATAGGCGCGCCTTCCTGTAAGACGCAATTTTATTCTTGTTTATCTTTTCAGATGATAGCTGTAGTTCTATAACATCCAATTAACTTTAAGCTCTTAGGGTGGATAGTCCTGCTTTGGTGCTTAAATTTGGGTTTTTACAAACTTACTCATGCCATTTAATTTTTCTTTTATGTCATGAATGTTTCTGTTTGCTAGCTATTTGGTAGAATTGATGAGAGCATTGACAAAAATTCCTATTTTAAATGGATATAGTTGATGGTTAGTCTTTGTCTATTATTGGAAACCTTAACATTAGTTGGTTACCACCTTTTCTGTTTTCACTTACATTAGTGGTAGAGATAGGATGAGTGTTATTTGACGGAGGATTACTAATTTTTGTCTGTTCAATGCAAACCTGGATATCCATTCACTGTTCCTCTTTTCACTCGGTTTAGTTGTAGGAGTGTCACAGATGCTACTTGATGGTTGTTCTTTTCGGAATTTTGGGCATGCCACTGAAGTGGGGGAGGGCATGCTATAGATACATGGCATTTTTGCATGCATGTTCCTGTCAAATTTGTAGTTGGATGTGTAACCCTGCAGGGTTAGTATATTTGTTACTGTCTTGGTTTTCTAGAGGTATACACTATACAAGCCCTTGCAAAATTTGCTGCAGTATATATGTCTGTGTGCATGCTGTCATGTGTGTGGTGCCGCCTTTAGAAATGCTCTTCTAAAACAAATACTTTGGAAAGAGCTTCTCTTAAACATTTACAATTGGAGCTTTTACTACTTGCTGTGAAAGCTGGCCGACTTCCTTCCTCGGATCATAGGATCCACCCACCCGTTTTCTTGTCAACTCAAAATATGGAACTCTTTTGCCCCTGCGGAGAGCCAGATGAGGGGAGACCCTCATGTCCGGTTCGGTGGGTGGGGATATCCTGGCCAAGCTCAATTCAAAGTCATTTTTCAGCTTTTAGCTTTTCAAAATCCTTTTGTTTGAATTACCAATTGCTATCTTATGTAATCAAAGAGATTTCAAATTTTCGATAATTGAAAAGATTTTCCAAAAAACTGAAAAGCGACGCAAAATGAGTCCTATATAATCCAAGGAGGTAGAAATTGTTGCAACTTGAACAATTCATGTCACTGTCCTTTTGTAACTTCAAAATCCTGAATACTCTATCCTTTTGCTGGTAATTCTTTCTCAAATTTATTGGGCCAGAATACTGGCTAAGCTTGAAGTGCTTTGAATTTTGTTCCTTTTATTCCTGTCATTCGTATATGATTTTATCATTTTAAAAAGTCTGTTTGATGGCTGATTTTTGTCAATATATCTCCTAAATATGTCAAAATCGTGACTTTCTTTATCTTGTAGGAATTTTCTGAATAATCTTACATTGTTATTGAAATATTGACTGCTTCAAAAACTTACTCTGTTATGTGTTTTAACTGGTACAACTTAAGCACTAATTTTCTCTTACTTTTTGCTGGTTGTTGTATAAGATACCAACTCAATGTTAAGAAGAACAAGGTTGATGATTATCATTTGAGGAAACCGGTTTTGTATTCATCTCAGCAACTCTCTGCATATTTATCCGATACTTTCATTGCTGAGGATTTTATAGACCCGATTCAACCCTTGTCTAAATCAGTTATAAGTAGCTCTGCCAATACTTATAAAACCAGAGTACTGAATTTCCTGCGCACGGATCATGGTTATCAAGGTTTGCTACTTGGCCTAACAAATCTGGAATCCGTATTTTTTTATTTACCCCAAATGTTTTATCTTCTCACTGTTTGATCTGCTGCTGTATAGCTTATTCTGCCAAGTCTTCGCACCAGTTGACTTTGCATGAGAGATCTGGTGATGACACGGTTGCATTGCAGTATGGAGATACCAATGATACTGGTTTGTCTAACAGTTGTTCACTGTCGTTACCAACCAATGTGAGTTTGTGCATTGCCAATCCTGCATCTCTTTTATATAAGTTACTTGATTTAATATATCACTTGGAAATATTTTTTTGTCAGATCTATGCCGATCTGCTTGCTGCCCAGTTCTCTTCGCTCGTAAGTTTCCCTGAGAAGTAAACCTATCTAGAAAGTTTATTGAGTTTTGCCATCAGCCCAGTAACTTAACCTCATATATTTATTTATCTTCTGTAGATGGAGAAAGAAGGATATCAAAAAATAGAAGATCAAACTCAACGTTCACGACTTCCCGTTGGTGTTACTTCTGGTAGTACCACAGCAATGATGGGTATCTCAATGGATAATGCCGCTGCCCATGAGATTAAACATTCTGAGATGGTTCCTGGTCAACCACCGAATTTTGCTGCAATAGCAAATAACAATGGTATGGGACCCTTAAGTTCCTCGCAGAATATCTCCAATGGTGTGAGGTTGCTGTCTGCTGCTGGCAACAACAGCCAGCCTTTATCTATTTCTCCAGGTTACTTGCCTGGGTCACCAATGATCCAAAGACCACCACAAATTGATCAACCATTGCTTCAGCAACAGCAACAACAACTATTGTTGCAGCAAAACCAACAGTCTCAGATGCAGCAACAACAGCAGCTTTCCATGTCTTCAATGCAGAGGCCCACTGGACTGCTGTCAACAAATCCGCTCTCGCAAATGGTGGGGCAGAACTCTAACCTTCATATAGGTACAAGCCATATTGTCAACAACAAATCTCATCTGCCAATACAGATGTTGCAGCAACAGTCCCAGCTAGCTCCGAAGATGATGATGGGGCTGAATGCCATCAATAGGGGGAACATTGGCAACAACATGGTTGGCCTTGGTGGCCTAGGCAATGTCATGGGAATGCCTGGTGTTCGGGGCATATCTTCCCCGATGGGAATTCCAGGCTTGAACAACAACATGAGCCCTAATCAGATGAACATTGGAACAGCATCTACTTTTGGAGCAGGACGTCCTAGTAGCTTGGCAATTGCACATGCAAATAAATTCAGAATGGCAGCACAAAAAGGGATATATAATCCACAATCAGGACTTGTTGGTTTACCTGGAAATAGCAATCAGATGCTTCCCAACACGTCAGGCTTTTCTATGTTAGGACATACATTTAACCGAGGCAACATGAGTACCTTACAACGCAATACCATGGCGTCCATGGGACCACCGAAGATCCCTGGGCAAAACTTCTACATAAATTCCTTGCAGCAGCAGCAACAGCAGCAGCAGCTACAACAGCAACAACAGTTACAGCAGCAGCAGCAGCAGCAGCAACAACAACAGCAGGTTCAGCAGCAGCAACAAATAAGCTCACCATTACAGCAGGCACAGGTCGGTTCTCCA
The DNA here is from genome assembly GCF_009730915.1 of Dioscorea cayenensis subsp. rotundata. Classification (NCBI taxonomy): domain Eukaryota; kingdom Viridiplantae; phylum Streptophyta; class Magnoliopsida; order Dioscoreales; family Dioscoreaceae; genus Dioscorea; species Dioscorea cayenensis. Next base: position 29,409,485 of record NC_052475.1, read on the forward strand.
CAAGTTGTAGGTTCTCCACCTGCAATGGTGATGCAGCAGCAGCAGCAGCAGCCGCAGCAGCAGATTAGCCAGCAACAAATTGGCCAGCAGACTGTGATGAGTCCCCAGCAATTGAGCTCCGGTGCTTTGCAACAGATCACCAACAATGCAGGGCCAGTGCCAGGGCCAGGGCCAGCTAGCCCACAGCTAAGCTCGCAAACACATGGATCAGTTGGTAGTATCACAAGCTCTCCCATGGAGCAGCTGCAAGGTGCAAATAAAGGCTGTTCTACTGGCAATGTTTAAATTAAAGTTTTCGGTGGAGAGTTCTTGCAGCAGATTGCAGCTCAATAAAAATAGGTGCTTTCCATGTGGATCCCAAGAGAAATTTTTTATTTGTCTGTTGCTGCATCCAAATTTCTTCTGTAATCAGTACCCATAAAATATTATCAAATTTCTCATTGTTGTCATCTCCTGCTCATCTCTTAATGTAAAAATCATATACAATGTCCAGTATTTTAATCTGTTAGGCTTGTGTTATTGACTTTTTGTTAATCCTGTAAATAATCATTCTTCCCGGCATTTCAATAACAGTTGTGCCTAAATTAGCATTTATTTATTTATTTTTAAACGATGTTCAATCTTGATCTCAGTTAAAGATCATGTATGTATCTTGAGATACTTCATCTTAATGAGTGATGTATAACCAGGTTTTGTCTCTAATCCTTTTCATTCATACTTGAAAAGATCATGCTGAATTTATGATCATTATTATTTGTTATTTTCTGTTCTCAATTTAAAAAAAAAAAAAATTTAGCCTTTCTTGCACCTGGGTGCAGCTTAACAGTGTAAATTTACGGGAAGAAACAAAGGTTTAATTGCATGTATTTATATCTCAACCCCAGAGGAAAGAGAAATTATTATGTATTATATCTCTATATAATTACATACAAAAAGGTCTGTATGCTGTAGAAGTATAAAAGCAGAAATTCATTTTTATTGTGGTATATCCGGATTTCCTAATTTTGTATTTCTATATTCAAGGATGAATAATAATATCAGCTGATTTTTGTAAGAAATATTGGCTTTGTACATGATGTGTAAATATTAATAATTTGAGGGAAGTATGCAAGGGTAGAAGAACATGCATATTTATATTTCTATAATTTTAAAGTTTGTGAGGGTATATATGCAAAATATAACATTTGTGGGGTTATATATAAAAAAACACATATTCACTTTTATGAGGGATTATATGTGAAATTTTCAATTTTCTAGGTATCCCCCAAAAAAAAAAAAAGAAAAAAAAAGGGAAAATAAAACGATTTCGCTTCGCGTGAGAGAGCGAGGTATATCCGAACCCTAGAAATCCAAAAACCCTAGCGAGCGATCCAAATGCTCAAGCTTTAGAATTCTATGCATCCGTTTCCCGATCTAGGAGCTCCGGCGCCTCAGGATTGCTGAAACCCTCGAAATCGATTATCTGAAACCCTAGAGGAGGCAAGGAGGAGCATAACAAGGTCGGCAAGATGAGGATTATGATAAAGGGCGGCGTGTGGAAGAACACGGAAGATGAGATCCTCAAAGCGGCGGTGATGAAATATGGCAAGAATCAATGGGCCAGAATCTCGTCGCTCCTTGTGAGGAAATCGGCCAAGCAGTGCAAGGCTCGCTGGTATGAGTGGCTTGATCCCTCCATCAAAAAGGTTCGTCCTTGATCCCTTGATATGAAGGTCTTTGTTTTAGTTTGTTTTTTGGATTAATCTCGTTTAGAGACCTGCAGTTCGAGGTTACTATCTGCACGATTTAAAAACTTTAATCATTAATTCGGTTTTAGGTTGGCTCTTTTGAGCTTCTGAATTGGTGATTTTTTGTTATCTTTTGGTATATTTTAATTGATATAATCTGGTTAGAGTATGCTGTCTTTCTTTGATTGCAGATTAGTTTTTTTTGGAGTGGTGGGCATTTTAGAATTCAGTGCCATTTTGACGGATGATTGCTCTCTGTACTTGAATTTTCTAGCTAGCTTGTCTTTTGTTATTTTGGTAGAGAAACTCATAGTAATGGTGCCACATTTCTCATTCTTTTACTTGTTTGCCTTTATGGATCTGTTTATTAATTTTATTTTGTGAAGCATATGTTTGCTATTTCTGATGAGAAGTGCATATGATAAACCTTATTTTGATTTACTTTTACTTCTTTTCGGCTAACCTGTGCATGCCATTTTTAAAATTTTCATGGTCTTCTTTGTCCTAATATTTGGATTTCACAGAGATAAGTTTTTGTTATAAAGTCTCATGCTTTTGTTGCTCTTGGGATTTCTAATTTTTACCCTCACTTGTGAAAGTGAACTGTTTCTTGTAGTTTTAGGCAAATGTTTAGCCTGGGAATATAATTTCCATTGGGTTTATTTTCAGACTGAGTGGACGAGGGAAGAAGATGAGAAATTGCTTCATCTTGCAAAACTCATGCCTACCCAATGGAGAACAATTGCTCCTATTGTTGGCAGGACACCATCCCAGTGCCTTGAGCGTTATGAGAAACTACTTGATGCAGCCTGTGTCAAGGATGAGAACTATGAGCCCAGTGATGATCCCCGTAAGTTGCGTCCAGGAGAGATTGATCCAAACCCTGAATCGAAACCGGCACGTCCGGATCCTGTTGATATGGATGAAGATGAGAAGGAAATGCTTTCAGAAGCACGGGCTCGGTTGGCTAATACCAGGGGGAAAAAGGCAAAAAGGAAGGCCAGGGAGAAACAGCTTGAAGAAGCAAGAAGGCTTGCCTCCTTGCAGAAGAGGAGAGAACTTAAAGCTGCTGGAATTCACACAAGGCAAAGGAAGAGGAAAAGAAAGGGGATAGATTATAATTCAGAGATACCATTTGAGAAGAGACCTCCTCCTGGTTTCTATGATGTTGTTGATGAGGAAAGACCTGCACAGCAACCTAAGTTTCCAACAACGATTGAGGAGTTGGAAGGGAAAAGGAGGGCAGATGTGGAAGCCCAATTAAGAAAGCTAGATATTGCGAAAAACAAAATTTTACAAAGGCAAGATGCTCCTTCTGCAATTTTACAAGCAAACAAACTTAATGATCCACAGGCTGTTAGGAAGCGATCAAAATTGTTGCTTCCGCCTCCACAGATATCAGATCATGAACTTGAGGAGATTGCAAAGATGGGTTATGCAAGTGATCTCATTTTGGGTAATGAGGAGCTTGCTGAAGGGAGTGGTGCCACACGTGCTCTTCTTGCAAATTATTCTCAGACACCAAGACAAGGAATGACCCCATTGCGGACGCCACAGAGAACACCAGGTGGGAAAAGTGATGCTATTATGATGGAAGCCGAGAACCTTGCACGCCTGAGAGAATCTCAAACTCCACTTTTAGGTGGGGAGAACCCTGAGTTGCACCCATCAGATTTTTCGGGTGTTACCCCAAAGAAGAGGGAGATACAGACTCCAAACCCCATGGCAACTCCTTTGGCAAGTCCTGGACCTATGGGTCTTACCCCTAGAATAGGCATGACTCCATCAAGAGATGCATATGCTTATGGTGTGACACCAAGAGCAACTCCTTTCCGGGATGAACTTCACATAAATGAAGATATCGAGATGCAGAATAGTGCAAAGCTTGAACTTCGTAGGCAGGCTGAGCTGAAAAGAAACTTGCAATATGGCTTATCTAATCTTCCTCAGCCAAAGAATGAGTATCAGATAGTTATCCAACCCATTCCAGAAGAGAATGAAGAAGTTGAAGAGAAGATTGAAGAGGACATGTCAGACAGAATAGCTAGAGAGAAGGCACAAGAACAGGCTAGGCTGGAAGCCTTGCTTAGGAAGAGATCGAAGGTTTTGCAAAGGGAGCTTCCAAGACCTCCTACTGCTGCGTTGGAGCTTATTAAAAATTTATTGATGAGGGGTGATGAAGACAAGAGCTCCTTTGTCCCCCCTACTTTATTTGAGCAAGCCGAGGAAATGATAAATAAAGAGCTTCTTTCTTTATTAGAACATGATAATGCCAAGTATCCACTTGACGAAAAAGTAGAGAAGGAGAAAAAGAAACGCTCTAAGCGGGCAGCCAATGGAAAATCTTCTCTTTCTATTCCTGAAATTGAAGACTTTGAGGAGGATGAGCTGAATGAGGTATGCTTCTACCGTTTGCTGTGTAGCTCATTTTTTTCCTGTCCTATTTAAATGTCTGAATTATCTGCTTCTTGGTCACACTACATCTTGCAGTGTATCCTATCACATCTCTATATGTAGTATAAATTTACTTAATTGATCATACCAACTGCTGGTACATCTTCCATCATTGAGTTCTACGTACATTACAAAGTAAGGTCAACCATACTACTGTTTTAGTTTTATATTTTCCAAGTGATAACATGATTCACAAAGTTGCTAAATTCATCACCTGTTTCCATTCAAGATAATGGAAGAGACTACTTAATGTGGATAAATATACAAGGCAATCTTGCTCTTACTATTGGAAATTTTTTAAATTGTTATTTTCAAATATTATAACCTGAGTAAAGGAATGTGAACTATGTCATTAGCTTTTTATTTCAGTTATTTATGGCATTCATGTGGTGTGGTAGGCTGCTAACTGGTTTCCAGTCTTTCTAAAATTTAAAGTGTGCTCGTTTTGGTTGATCTAACACGAACTTGTAAACCTTGTGCACTGTAAGTATCCTGGCCCAAAAGATATTAGGTGTCAGTGGGGCAATTGTCCATTAAAAGCTTAGACTTTGAAGCTGCTTATCTTTGTAGGCACTGTGTGTGTGCGCTTTCAATTTGTGGAGTTTATATTTTACAAGGTCCATTGTTGACTAACCATCATAAGCAGTTGAGACAATTTAACCGGAGGTTGGTCATTTATGTTTTCTTTTGGTCCACTGATTAAAATTTTTTGTATATTGAGCATAATTTTTGCTGTGAAAAGCAAAATAATTTGGATTTTTTAATGTTGTAAATTCAATGATTACCCTCTACACTGGTGAGGGAGGTGAACATGTAAATTATCATAATATTATCTTTCTTGAATGTGATAACTGTACAATGTTGGCCAAATCTAAAGTAGGATGAGAGTGAGTATTACAGAAATTTCTATTTACCATGATATAATACCTTAACATTGGAAAGGATGCGGGTGGTAGTGATTGGAACGTGGTTAAGGGCAAAAGATGTGAAAGAGATAGGATGTTTGATGCCAGTGATTGAAGGATAATTTCTTGGATTAATTTTATGCCAATTTTATGAAATATACGGGCAATTTAATGTATGATGGATCTAATATTTCGCTTTGTTTTATTGAATGTAAGAAGGTCGAAGTGCTCTACCTTCTGTTCCTTGTACTTCTTTCTCTTATGGCTTCCTCCTTCCCTGAATCTTCTACATGAATGCAAATTATATTGGGGCCCTTTCCTTTTGTTTTACTTAGTGGCATCATTACCTTTTTTATATTCGTAATTTTGTGATGTCAAGGCTTTGGGATGGCCCAATCCATGTCTGAAGCTTTGGGGATTGGTTATGGGACATGGTGATATTGGTTCCTTCATAGTGTGTTTCTTTCTCCTGCTACTTAACATACCATTCTTCCACTCTATCTACTTCCATTTTTCGTACTTCTTTTCTGACCCTGCTATCCTTTGATGTACACAGTGGATTGCTGCTTTTAGCTAATTCTCAATCATTCCTTTACAAATCGTGCAATTTGAAGTTCTTGTCAAGTTCACATTAGATGGACGTCTGATTCAAAAAGGATTTTTAATCTTTGTTGCGCTTGAAAGCATCTTCTTCTCATCTTCAGAATCTATACTCATCTACCATATGGGTTGGTTAGCAGGCTTGTTTATTTATATGTTTTTTTTTTCTCTCACTCCAATCCATGACCCAACTTACAGCTTCCCCATATCTGGGTATCCTTATGTCTAGTAGATCCATGACCATTCATTTTTATGGACACGCAAAAATGATCCTTCGTTTATCTATGGATCTTGCTTGTTTAGTATTATCTGAAGCACGGTTTCACTTCAACATGAAATTCTGTGACCGTTGGCTCCACAATTTGTTGGATTTGAAGATAATCTAGTTCTTACATTCTTTTGTTATATTATATAACGCACTCTTCAGTGCCTGTGCTAGGACACAACCTGGCAATGTACCTTGTGGGTTTTGCACTTAAATATTACTTGTATATTCTGGTGTAGTGTGGATCTGGGAGTTAATAACTTGAGCTTTTGGTGGTATAGGCTGATTCTCTGATCACAGAAGAGGTTGAGTTTCTTCAAGTAGCGATGGGGCATGAGAATGAATCCTTGGATGATTTTGTTAAAGCACGTGATGCATGCCTGGAAGATCTTATGTATCTTCCCACTCGTAATCATTATGGTCTTGCTAGTGTTGCTGCTAATAGTGACAAACTCACTGCTCTACAAAGTGAATTTGAGATTATGAAGAGCAGACTGGATGACGAGGCAAAGAAGGCTACTCGATTGGAACAGAAGATTAAAGTTCTAACTCATGGATATCAGGTATATCATAGTACTCGAGCCATGTTCATGTTTATATCTTTCGTTTAGCTCAATTTTGCATTTTTCACAGAACTCCTTTATACTTGTTTGTGAGTGCTGATATTTCTACCTTATATATGATGACAATCTCTTTTCAGACTTCTTTATTTCTGGTTTGTTATTCTTTTGACAGAAGTGTCCAGACAATGTACTGATATGTTGATGCTTCTACCTTATTATGACAATCTATTCTTTAGTTTAATTTTTTGTATTGTCAAATATGTTGATACTGCTAGATGTAGCCATTCCTTGGTATTGATTTCTTTAACTTGTGTGATATTTTTTTTTTGTCTTCATTCTCTTACTATGATCGTAATTTCGTGAAGCTGAGAATGTGTTTTATTTATTGTGCAGACAAGGGCCGGAAAACTGTGGTCACAAATTGAGGCCACCTACAAACAGATAGACACTGCCAGAACAGAGGTTGAATGTTTCCGAACATTACAAAAGCAGGAACAAGTGGCTGGTTCTCACAGAGTCAATAACTTGATTGAAGAAGTCAACAAACAGAGAGAGCTGGAAAGGACCCTACAGAATCAGTATGGGGAGCTTTTGGTTGAGTATGAAAGAGTCCAAACAATTCTTGCAGAGCACAAAGAAAAACTGAGGATACAGGAAGAAATTGCCATGAAGAATCGTGAGCTTGAGGAACAGACTGCTGCAAAGAACCGATCTTTTGAGGAAGAAATTGCCAAATTGAATTGTGCTCTCGAAGAGGAAATGGCTGTCAAGAATCAAACTCCTGGAGAATCAGGAGAGAGGAGTCTGGATCAGGAAATGGTAGATGCCACTGAGGAGAACCCACCATCTCGTTCTAGTCAAGCTGATTTGCCAAAACCAAACTTGTCCGAAACTGACATCTCTCCTGAAGAATCCACTGTTCAAAAATCAATTAGCCAATTGCATGTGGAAAATTCATGTCCAAAAGAAATTGATGCTCAAGATCAAGCTGGCCATTCTGTGAATGTGGTCCCTTCAGATAAGGAGATTGTGACTGCCAACTCAAATAATGCATCAATTGAGCAAGCTGGAAATAGTTCTCCTGTTTCTGTATCGGATCATCATAAAAATATTCCTGTTGAAAATCCGATCATTAATCCCCTGGCGGACGAAACCATGATTGTTGATTCAAGCATTCAGGAATCCGGAACATTAGTTGGGAAGCCTGATTCTATTTCTGACCACATGGAGGAAACATTGGCTAGCTTAACCGCTCAAGTGCCCGATCCAAGTTCAGAGGAACAAATAGCACATGACAATTCAAGCCATCCTGATTCAGTAAGCTCACTTGATATTCCCAACAATAAGACATCTGATGAAATTCCAATCTCCGAACTAGCTCCAGTTGGCCGTGACACCACGGAAGTATAAAACAGATTTGGTAACTGAAACAAGAAAGTCTTTTTACATGTCTGTGACCTTTTAATGTCTAATATGTTGCTTCCAGAATCCAAAGAGAAGATAGTCAAAAATCAATCCAGTTGGGTTCACTATTTTTGGCTGTTGTCATCTTGAAGCTTCTTAGCAGTGCTCTGGTAGATTGTTGTTGCTGCTCCTTGTAGATGCCTTTATTCTCTGCAAGTGTTTTTCACTTCATGTGGTTTCTCTGTATTTTTAAGTACTTTTTAGTTTTTACCCTATTTTTGAGTGTAAGATGGTAAAACGATTCCCTGTGAAAGTTCAGCTTTTCTTTTCTGGACTCCCATTTTGGCAGGCTTTTTGATTCTATTGTGAATTGCTTTCTTGTTGGAATTACTAATGAGACCAAATGACAAACTTTTATTTACTTATTTATTTATTTTCTTGTGATGTATGTGGTGGTTGTCACATCCTTTTTGATGTTGAATTACTGATGTTCTTGGGTTTGTGGTTTCTGTTGTAAAATCAAAATGTTGAGGTTTTGGTAAATATGATATTATTTTTTTTAATACTATTAAACACATTAGGGTTCAATATTATTGCATGAAGAAACAATCAAACAAAATAAATAATATTTTAGCAATTAATGCTCTACTAAATGTGTTTAGAATTTAAATTGAGAAAACTTTTATCCCAAATTAATCCGAGGTATTATTATAAGTTGTAGTTTAACTAATATTAATTAGAATATTTTTTTTTCAATTATAACTATGTAATTTTAACTAAAAAATAATTAATAATAATAATTATTATTATTATTATTTAAAATATAAAATAAAATTTTGCAAAGAAAGTGTTACTTATTCGCATACAAAATTATTCGGTTTGGTTGAATAACGTGGGAAAAAGTACTCTTCCAAAAGTTGGCAAGAAGTATTTTTCCATGCAAATATGTACTATTTTCCATGCAAAAAGCTAAATGAAAACACACCAATTAATTCTCATCTTCAAAATTTAGAATATTGCAAAGAGAGAAAGAAAAACAAAGAAAATTTTGATGTACCTCGTTGTCCCTCTCTTTCCCAACGTTTTTAAAGTTTGTTTTCTGGTCTTACCCCCGGACTAATATCAAATCTTCAAAATGGTCCTTCCATTGATGAAACACATTAAATAATCTTGCTTGCCTATACTTTCACTAATTAATGCTTAATTTCCCTCTTTTATATTTATACATCGATTATATTTATGACTAGTGACTTTCAACATTAATTAATTATATGAGTCATAGTCAAAGTGAATACAATAAAATCGTTAGGAATTCACTATTTATTAATGTTTTTAATATATATATATATATATATATATATATATATATAGACAAATATATATGCTGCTTTACAAATAATAAATATTTTTATATCTGATATTTAAAAACACAAAGTGGTTAGCAAGCAATTGAATATATACATATATATATATATATATACGGTGAGAATATATTATATACACACACCGTGAATGTATTTTCTGTGGACGTATAAAAAAAAGCATAAAATAAGAGAGGCATTGAATGTGTAAAGAAAAAAAGATAAGTGTGTTTTAGTAATTTGGGTATAGAGGAGTGAACGGTGCAGGATGAAGAGAAAAGTGGGGGCCCAGATGAGTAAAGGTCATGAGGCATATGGGGACCGTTGATATGGATCCAATGGCTGAAGAAATGTGCATAGATTCAAAGTCTAATATGAAATATTTGGCCTATATATGGAAAGTAAAATTTTTTTTATAGTTATTTTTCACTCACAAAATGTTAAATTTAACTTAAAATGATTAGTTGGAAAAAATTTAATGCCAGTTGATGACAGAAATATATATATAGAAATCTTGATGTTTTGTGGAAGAATCAGAGAAAAACCATCTCCATGTCGCCAATTAATGTGACTATTTTTATTATTATTATTATTATTATTATTATTATTGCTATTATTTGGACTTTCTTAGCAAGCTTTACGTGTTTAATTTGGAAACTTAAAATGTTACTAAATTTTTATTACACAATTAAATGCTATAATTTGACAAGAACAGTGTGTACCATTTGAATAAATACAAATATTTGGGTTATTTAATGCTGTTAAAAACAAGTCCTATCAAACACGTAGATGTAGGCATAAAAGTCTCAAATTTAACATGTTATAAATGTTAGTCACGTTTGAACTACTAATACGCATGCACATGTAAAAGATATTACTAATGTGGATTAGAACAGTTTATCATAATTAATTTTTTATCCTAACAAAAGGGTTAGTTAGATATCTATTGTTTAAGAGCTAGCCCAATCAATCAAAGTATCAAATCTACTTGAGTTAAATTTATTTTTCATTAGTTTCTTTTTTTTGTTTGTATACTTCTGCAAAAATAAAAAAAATAAAAAATACACTTTTATACAAATATTATTTACTTATATACCTTTAGGATAAAAAAATTATTTAAAAAATTTTATTAAAGAACTAAACTTTTCTTACTTTTTTTTTCATTCATTTTATGAAAATAATTTGAAGGAAAAATTTGTAAGTTGATTTTTAAACATAAAAGTATATAAATATATAATTATGTTATCAGGGTAAATAAATAAATATAATTTTTATAAAAATATATCAGTGATTATTTACTTTTATAAATTAGTATGCAAGCAAAATTTTCTTTCATTCATTATAATAAATTAAAAAAGGGATTTATTTATTTATTTATTTATTTTTAAGGGTGTCTCTATCAGAAGAAATTAGTGTATCACTTCTGTTCATGAATTGGAAAACTTTATTTTGGATATCATTGATAAAAAGGCGTAGAAAAACATATATACATTCATATACAGAGGACCAAGTGTTCATTATCTCATGGTGTCATAAATGAAGAAACATTAATTAATGGAGTTCTTCTCTTTTCTTCTCCACTAGTTTACATGCATCTTGAAGGATACGTGATTAATTTAATTTAATTTAATTTATTATTATTTTCATAAAAAAACAAATGTTGAATTGTTTATTTGATTTCTAAAATAATATAATTGTCTGTAAATCTGTAAAACTTTCATATATATATATATATATATTATTCCCATCAAATAAATTGACTAGCTCCAATACAAAATATATCAAAATATAATGATTTTATTAATTTATAATTAATAATAATTACAAGAATATCCAAAAAATTAATGGCTTCTAACAGAGTAATCTTAACCCTTAATTGCAATTTAATTGGTAGCCTTATATCATTACAAGTGTTGCTATATCAATCAGCTACAAACATTAATTTAACACAAGTATAAAAAAACCATTGTAAAATAATAATAATAATAATAATAATAATAATAATAATAATAATAATAATAAACACATTATTTCTAATAACTATATAGTCTTTTAAAAACAAACTTTAATATGAAAATTCTAAAAGCGTGCATTAATTTGCTTTAAATTATCTTTATTCCTGTGGTTTTTGTCACATTCTCTATCTCTATCTCATTTGTTTAGTCTACTCTTTTTCCAATTTATGCTTCAATTAGTCTTTTGTTCTATTATTTCTCCTCCCTTTGCTAATAATTATCAATAACATATTTTCTCAAGCATCTCCCTCAAGACTTTTCTTAATTTCCATGTCTCTATCTCACTCTCTCAACTTAATTTGTCCCCTTTTTATTCTTTCTCAATATATTTTAATTATATAAGATCAAATTCTTTCTACTTTACAATATAATTAATCTCCTTCTTGATTACTTGGTTAAATATACCAATAATTAATTTTCAACTCTTGATAACAAAATTACCAACTTAAAACAAAGAGAACCTATATAACTCCAAATAGTTTTGATGATCTCAATCCTAATCTCTTCTGCAAACTTAATATAACAGTTTAAGATAAGAATATTAAAAATGAAATGAAACCATATATGTTATAATGCTAAACATAACAAAGGCTTGATAATGACGTAACGTTCATGCATGCATGCATGCATGCATGGAAAAAAAAATTAGGTAAAACATCATATTTAGTTAGTGATCAAATTTAGCTTTATATATATATATATATATATATATATATATATATATATATATATATATATATATATATATATATAATGCTTTAAGAATATACATGTGAAGTATCACAAGAGTTTAAACTTGTGCTGTTCTAGAAATAGAAATATATATATATATATATATAATGCTTTAAGAATATACATGTGAAGTATCACAAGAGTTTAAACTTGTGCTGTTCTAGAAATAGAAAGGTCCATTGAAAGTAGAATTATTTGACAAGAATTTACTTCATAATTTTCTCTAAAATTTCCTCAATTAATTTGTACCTTGATGATGAGGAATTCCAAATAAATTCTTTTCCACTCCCTCCATCCATTCCATTCAAAAGTCCAACTTCTCCATCACTTCAAAAGAAAGTTCATGCATTTCCCATTGCAAACTAATCAACAAAGATTGAGTTAATTAAAAGGTAAACTCATGAAGAATAACTAAGAAACTCCTCATGTATTTTCCCTTTATGAAATTTCCTTCTCATTTAATTGGATAATTTCATTTCTAATTAATTATTTCTTCTTAATTTCATGAGGGAGATAATTTACTGTGCCTAAACTTAAGGGTGTTCTAATAAAAGTTAATTCAACTACGTACACTTGTAACTTAACATCAAATCATACAAAGAATGAGTCCTGATCTGTACTCCAAATCAGTTTCCTTGCAATCTTCTTCTTCTTGATCTTGATCTCCAGCATATGCAATAAAGTAACTTCTTGGTTGTTTCTCTTTCCACATTTATAATATATATATATATATATATATATATATATATATATATATATATATATATATATGTATATGCACTATAGTTAATTCTTCTCATGGCGGTCTTCTCCAGTGAAAAAAACAGTACTATATTGATCATGATCATAAGATCATGGAGTTGTTAAGGTATATATATATATATATATATAAATAAACATATTGTTAATGGTTAGTATATATATATATATTATAATTGGTAAATGTTAGGAAGTTGGTATTGTGCTTACAAACTCTCACTATGACTTGGTTTTATTAATTTATGGAAGACCAAAATTAAGCACCAGATCATATATATGAGTATTTTTAAACAGTTGAAACATGGAAAAAGTCATGCATATACCAAACATGGGAATAGAAAAACTTCAACTAGTCAAAACAAGGGAAAAACATGCAAGACTTCAACGTTGATGTCAACTCACTCACACCCCTGCTGAAATTTGAAAACCCTTTAAAAAAAAAAAGGAAGAACAAGAACAAGAACAAGAACAAGAATTAATAAGACATGCATGCATATGCCTAAACACATGTCATTTACATGACACTGAAACAACATTCATGCATGTTAGCCTTAGTCCAAAGGTCAAAAGCACAAGGGTTTGATTCATAACACTTAATTAATTCCTTTCAAACTAGAGAATATAATGCTGTCTATATTTTGATGTAATTTCCTTGCATTCACTCATCAATCTTCTCATATAAGCATGTATGCATTATACATGTATATATGCATGCATGAATGGTAATTAGGTATATATATATATAAAGATGATCATGATCACATTATATATGCATTAGGGTTAATTTGTGTTTACATATATATTCATGCATGATATAGTTCTTGATACAAAGTCAAGTTTTTGATTTTTGATTGCTGAACTCAACACCCTTCCCTTCCAAGAAAAAACCTTAGACTCATGTGCATTGCACGTGTCAAATCTCTATATAAACCTCAGTGTGTTCTCTCATTTCCTTCACTACAAACCTTCATATATACCTAGCTAATACCTTCACACCTTCATTTGAGAAATAAAAACAAGTAGTGGCCATGGAAAATGGATGGAATTCTAGGGTTGCTATAATAGGTGGAGGGATAAGTGGTGTAGTAGCTGCTAAACAACTGAAGAAGTTTGATCCGATGTTGTTCGAGGCCACGGGTGGCATCGGAGGAGTTTGGAGGAACTGCTCATTCACTTCAACAAGGTTGCAGACTCCTCGAACCGACTATGAGTTCTCCGACTATCCATGGAAAGATCGAACCGATGTTTCCTTCCCGACATACACCGAAATACTTGACTACTTGCATGACTATGCAACACATTTTGATTTATGGAATAATATAATGCTGAACACTAAGGTAGTCGAAATTCGGTTCATCGGAGATAAGAACAAGGTAGGATTAACTGAACTGTGGGGCGGTAATGGCCGTGCTCTTGCCGATCATCCTGTTTGGGAGGTCGGAGTGATCACTGCTGGATCACATGAAATTAAGGTACATGTGCATGCATATATTATTATTATTATTATTATTATTATTATTATTATTATTATTCATGCAGTGATCATCAGTTAAAAACTTTGAGGTAGTTGATTAAATATGAATGATGTTTGATTAGTTAAATAATGAATTTTTAATGGCAGTGGTACAAGTTTGGATTTGTGGTGATGTGCATTGGAAAGTATGGGGATGTGCCAAACATGCCAATCTTTCCTCAAGGCAAAGGGCCAGAGGTTTTTAATGGGAAGGTGATGCATACTTTGGATTACTGTAAGTTGGACGAAGAAGCCTCTCAAGAGTTGATGAAAGGGAAGAAGGTTGTGGTTGTTGGCTATAAGAAATCAGGCATTGATCTTGCTACTGAATGTGCTAAGGCTAATCAAGGTATATATCATTATAATTAAAAACATTAATTAATTAACATGCATATATATACATATATATATTGCATGATAGCTTTATATACTTGAAGTTAAAATAAAGTCCTTTTGAACACCTTTTTCTTGAAAAGATTGAAGTTGTTTAATAGAGAAAGTAAGTATAACTCATACATATCCAAGTAAAGAATCTTGGTTTTATCAAAAGTAAGCTTTTTCTATGAATTGAATGTGGTATTGACTTTCAAGTCAGATGATGGTTTTCTTTTTTCAATTTTTTGTTTGAAGGTCCTGATGGTCAGCCATGCACAATGGTCATAAGGACATTGCATTGGATTGTGCCATCTTATTCAATATGGGGCTTGCCTTTCTTCTTGTTCTATGCAACAAGGTCTTCTCAGTTCCTACATGAACATCCTAATCAAGGCCTCTTCAGCTCTTTCCTTTGCCATCTTTTAAACCCAGTGGTATGTGCCTCTTTGTATGTATATATCTATATATATATATATATATATATATATATATATATTTTTGGGTTAAAAATTTCTCTATTATATTATTATAAAATATACAAGGATGATGGTTAATGGACATAGTCAAAGTTAATTTGTGAACAATGAATGTTTGATATTATACACAGAGGAAGGCAGTGTCCAAGTTTATAGAATCATATTTATCATGGAAGCTCCCTCTGGCTAAGTATGGACTCAAGCCAGACCATCCCTTTGAAGAAGACTATGCATCTTGTCAAATGGCCATCTTGCCGGAGAAATTCTTTGCCGAGGCTGACAACGGCCGGATTCTGTTCAAGAAGTCATCCAATTTCTGCTTTTATGAACAAGGACTAATGTTAGATGACAACTCTAAACTTGAAGCAGACATTGTCTTCCTCACAACCGGTTACGACGGTAAGAAGAAACTCAGATCAGTCCTTCCTGAACCATTTAACGGACTCATTGTCAACAATTCCGGACTCATGCCACTCTACAGGTAACAATTTCTTTGGCCATAATGCATTAGCTCTGATACCATGTTAAAAATATTAATGTATCATTTCAGAGGAACGATACATCCCTTGATACCGCACATGGCGTTTGTTGGGTACATTGAGAGTGTGTCGAATCTTCACACATCGGAGTTGCGGTGCAAATGGCTGGAGAGGCTGCTTGAGGAGCGGTTCAAGCTTCCAACTGTGGAGGCGATGTTTGAGCAAGTCAGCGAGGAAACTGAGATCATGAAGAGGACCACAAGGTTCTACAAGAGGCACTGCATCTCGACCTACAGCATTAATCACAGTGATGATATCTGCACAGAGATGGGATGGCAATCATGGAGGAAGAGAAACTGGTTCATGGAGCTCTTCAGCCCTTACAACAACCAGGACTACAAAGAAGACAAAGATAATTAGAAACAAAAAATGCACTTTGATTGATTTATTTGATGAGTTTCCTGAGTTAATAAAGAAAATAAATGTACTGATGTATTGCTGCATGAATGTATACAGAGTACTGTTTTAATCTAATGATGAAATTTCATTGATTTGAATATATAGTGGAATTTTATTTTGGTTCTTTGATTTGATTTAGGCTAGCAATTCTCCATCAAAACTTTTGATTCCTCCAATTTCCATGCTACAAAAAGAAGAAGAAAAAAAAAAATCAGAGTGCATTAATTTACTGATGAACTGGATCAAGATTGATGAGGCAAATATAATATGTAGTCTAATTATGGGAATGCTGAATGGTAATCATCGAAATTCTGCTGTAGGATGTAGTTTTTCGTAACACTCACAACAGAGCTGTTATCATCGCTCAACCATGCTGGAATGTCCATGATCCCATCGAAAACTCTAAATGCATCTGGTTCATCCAACTCCGCGGCTATCTCTGTCTTACCTATTAGTGTTTGCAACACTGATGAACTGATCTCAGAAGACCGGTGGGACTTCGAGACCTGACATATTAGAGAAGCAAATGACAATGGTGATGGTAGCTTGTTATTAGCCAATTATATAAGGTGGTGGTTTTGATGTTGTTGAACTCTCTTAAAAGTTAAAACTTCAAGCCTAATGAAGAAGCAAAGAAGGTTAAGTGAAGGTTGGGAGAAAAAAATGCATCACTAATAAGTGTGGATGATCATCCAAAGGTGGTGAAACTTCTAATAGTCGTTGTTGTTGTCGTTGTAATTGTTGAAGTTGTTCATCAGCATGTCTAAATCATGGAAGCTCTATGGAACTTAAGGGTGGTGGCAATCTCTCTTTTGGCTACGGAATTCTAACTTTAGGAGTAAGATTTATATCCAAGAACTCCATTGAAGAGCCTAAAGAGATGAGATTTGTCTTTCAGTCTTTATTTTTCTCTATGTATGTTCCCTTTGTAATTTGTGAAGGAAACTATGGAACAGACGGTGTGCTATAAACAGTAAAGGAGATTCTTTTGCATTAGTGTCAATTTTTTCTATTCATCCTGGCAAGTCTAATGATGTCTAGAGTTTTGATCATTTGATAATATATACTTTGCCTCTTCTAATGTCTAACTTGCATTGATCTGTTTGTTTTATCAAAATGCATCATATAAATGCTAATAATTGCTAGTTACACGCAAAGAATAAGTGAAAAAGAGATCAAGGAACATGATAACAAAGTGTAAAGTAATTTGAGAAGAAAAATAAAGAGACTCTTGCGAGTCTTTTCTTCTTTCTCCCCCTCTATTACTCAGCACCTTCTTCTCTTCTCTTATTTCTCAAATGGCTCTGTTATTACTGCAGTAAACATGGTAAATGTATCTATTTCTAATTGTCCACTATGCAATTTGAAATCAAAAGCTTAGAAATCAATACAAAATAGCTCAATCAATTTTTTCAATTGACATCAGAAATGTCATCGTCACTGAATTTTATCCTTTGTGCTCTTGTCTAATCAGAGAATCTGAACAAAGATTATCAAATTCAAACACAAACATTATTGCAAATTGTAAGTGTTTATACTCTTGATAATATGATAATTCATATGCTTAATTCTATTCATACTCCATTAAGAACCATGTGGAAAATGAATTTTGATTTAATTTTAACCAGTCAAACAGTTTACACTTCTATCTACATTCATCTGGAAACTCATTTTTAGCATTGTTGATTTGATGGTCATTTCATCAGGGAATTGTTTGAAACTCTCATTAAAAAATAAAGCACAATGTGATAAACAGAGATTGGAAAGTTGACATGACACTTGATAAATATGCAATGGACTAAAAAAAAGACAGCAAACACAAGTAAAAAATTGCTAGTAAATTTCAATGTGAACTTTTTTGTATCCCATAACCTTGAGATGAAATCATACAAGTTCGGCACACCCCTATATTGTCTGATCAAACTCCGAGAACACAGATTAATCAAGAACTATTAATGATATAAATAAGGGTGCTAATTTCAGGCTCATATCTACTGCCGAACATTGCTATGAAATCTCACAAGTGTTACTGAACATCATCTCATTTTAGACACTAATTTTAATTGAAATTAAGTGTTGCTGGAATAAAGTGGGTGAAAACTACAAACAGTTGCAAAATATTACAGAAGGAAAAAAACATCAGTTGATATTCATATGACATGTTCTCAGTTTCACAAAAATCATAGCACAACAGAAGAGTAAAAGAAAATCACTCCCTCATTTATCTAAATTGATATTGTTCCACCTACAATGCAAATTTCATTACTTTCACAATATCAAACTCACACACAACTAGAAAATAACAATAAAAAAAAAAAATCTTTATCAAAATGCAGTACTTTGAAGATAATTTCAAGCCACAAATGGTGAGTCATGGCCTTTATTCTTGGTCCCTTGTTCAAACCAATACTTTCATTCCCTGGTCTGTGAAGATGTGAAGCATATGAATAAAATAACTCACAAAGACTTTTATCTTTCTTTCTCCTCCGTTTTGCTTGACTCCTTTTTAAGAATTCCTCATTTCAACCCACTTCAAGCAAATTTTCTCATAATTCTACTGTCAAATAGATGTTTTATCTAATCAAATTAAAACATATGTAACTTATATAACATATGTAGAGATGTTTTAAATTTCAACAAAGTTTGATTATTGGAGGTCGGTGTTTTAATCCTTCTATTTGATTCTACAGTAAAAGGGATGAATTAGTTTATCACATTGCAAAGTTCAATTAAACCTTTATCTAGATGAAGGGTTTTCTACGGATGAGCTTCACACGGGAACACGGGAGTCACACACAAGAGAGGGACCCACTGTGACCCTTCTGTCCCCACATTGAGGAAGAGGTGGGCCCACTCTGTACTACATAAATCTCAATGGGATTGAGATGAATAAAGGAGCATTCAAGAAATTTTACTACTCAATGATGAAGTGATCTATTGAAAGCCGGACTCAGTTAAAATTCTTAATAAATGGTGAAAATTCAAATAACGGGTGAGAATCTATTTCTGAATTAACGAGAGAAGCACATAGACAAATGTGTAAAATATCACTTGAATTAATTCCAAAACTCTCTTTCTTTTCCCATAAATTCTATAAATTTTGATATACAAAAGAATGTTACATATGTCAAAAAGACTGTTTAAAGAACTCTGCAAGTTCAATTCTTCACTAAACTGACCAACAAGCAGGTAGATGATCATATGGATCCCTAGCAGTAAAGAATGTCAATATATTTGCAAATTAGAGAATGGATGTTGAACATCGAATGGGAAATTCTGCAACAGAATATGATTTGTCACCAGTACTTGGATTCATTATCCTCCTTTCAAAATACTGAAAGAGAGAAGATAGACAGATGTGCTTCAAAATTTCGCATGATTTGTACCAATGTCAACTGTATTGAAACTGTGGAAGCAGTAAGTTCAGGCTCTTGAGGTTGAATGGATCAAAGAATTCAATCAAAGTGTATCAGGGAATATTTTCTCATGCAATGGCACTGACATCTATAGGTAAGCGCGAGCTGCAGTTGGATGATGGTTTACCTTATCGGGAGCTCTCACATAGATGGTTCCCCCTCGATCTGAAGTTGGACAGAGGCAATTTAATGGAGCTATGCATGGATTGAACTGCAAGAAACAAAATACATTCAGCTACTGAGACTGAAAATTAATGCAAGAATGATTTACAAAGATGGCCAGAATAGTGAGGATTGCACACAAAAAAGAGTTGTTGTGAAACAGAGTACAAATAAGGTAACAAGCTCTGGCTGCAACTAATATAAGGTGAACACTCACCCTGATAAATAATATGACATTGAATAAAAAGAAAACAAAAAGTCAACCTCGGTGAACAAGTCAGGATGTAATATGCATTAATGTATTTCGATAAATGAGCAGAACAAATTGCATGATCTGCTGAATTAACTTCTGGTCTTAGGAGAAATGTAGTAACACAATTCCTTTAAGGTGCATGAACAGGACTCGCCAAATCTCACATTTGCCTTAATATTTGAAGCAATAGATGGTGCAATTTTAAATTAGGCAACAAACGTACATTCCACAGCAGATTTTTTTTTAAATGACTAATTAACAGATAAGTGGAATTAGACACAGCTACACTAAGATGAATTGCATGATGGCTAGAAATAGTATCCAGTACATAGCAACCCCAGCGCCCAGCGAATAACCAATAAATTCAGGAACCATGCATAATTGTTGAATTGTCTATCAGTCATAACCAAAATTCTAAATATGAGACAAGAAGATAATATCTTTAATTATTTTTCCAGGTGAAATTTGATCATATCTGCAAATCTTGACAGCTACAAGACCACCCATCAAGTGGTACGCTTTCTCCTGATTGAATCGAGAATCACAAAAGTAGTCTCTATGGTGGAAGTTAAAAGAAATAAGAAGCATTGTTCTATTTTCATTCGATTAAGCAACCAATGGTGTTGAATTGGCAACTTAAAAAATAATGACTAATAGGAACCAGTTGTTTTCAAGAGTCTTGAGGCATCAGAATGTTATAAATATGTCTGAATGGTTGGAGCTGATCATAAATAAAGACAGGCTATAAAGCAGATTGATCATAAAAATAAACAGGAATACCTTGATTATGGAATATATCCCCGTCCTTAAGGTTATCAAATGAAGAAAATGAATAGCTCATTTTCAATTTCCTTATCCTACTTCTAGATCACTGCCATAATCTGTATCATCCTCACCCTTAGCAGCAGTCAAGGAAGACACCCAGTCAGTTAGTAGGTTCTCTGTCCCATTACTTTGCCTTCAACATTTTAACAAGTGTTTGAAGCCTTTTTTTAGATCATTGTTTGATTAATGGGACACATTAGCAACGAGAGTAGAAGTTGAGAGCATCCCCATTTCTTTCTCATTTGAGATACATCAACCTCCATTATCTGGTTCAGCAGATGGGAGTCCCATGATGCTGGAATGCCTGAATAAATATCTACAGTAAGATCAATACATGGCGCCTCCTGTACATACAAAGAATGAGGAGGGTGTGAATTCCATAATCCAGGGTCTCGTCTGGTTGATCCTTGCATATTTTCCTGTTGAACTTGGAAGAAAGAGTAGACTGATCATCATTGGCCTCAGACAGTGACCTAGAAACATCACAATTATCTCATCTATGATCTAGAAAACTTACTGAATCTCTGCTCAGTTTTTGCTTCTCTGTATCTGAATCAGAAGGAAAAACTATGACCTCAAATTTTATGTTGATGTTCTTTTATATTCTTCATCTCTAACCACATGAGGTGAAGCTTCTGTTTGATTCACCAGCGTCCTAAAATTTTCTCCATATTTCTAGATATTTGAAGCCATAAGGCTTTCAGTTCAGTTATACCAGCCCTGGCACCAGGACCTACTCCACTACCCTTCCGAAGAAATGTTTTTGATTTACCACAGTGAAAAAATTCTGCAATTCACTGGGAATAACCGAAATTTTTTTCAAGGCTGTGTGTGGTCTCTCATCTTTGACATATTTAGTCTCTTCATTCATGCCTATGTTTTGAGCATTTGTGAACTTTACATGATTATTTGCATTAATCACTCCTGCAAATGGCTTCGTGTTCTCCTTCCTGACGTTGGACAAATTAGGAACTGACTGAGCAAGCAGATTTTCAGATTTGGTCCTTTTCCCAATTGAATCAGAGTAGGCATGTTTGATAGAAGAGCTGGAAAACTGTGCCACTGATGTTTGAGAAGTCATGGAAGATAAGGCTTTATGTGACGAGAGCTTTTCTGGATGAAGGTTTACAGATGAACCATCACCATAGAGTTTATGTTCAGCCATATCTTGTGAGTTTATTTCATCCTTTCCCCAGCAGGAACCTACTATCTGTTGCCAAAACGTGAACAAGTCGAACTACAAATGACAATCTGAAAGTTAAGAGTCAAAATCATTTATAAAATACGACCAAAAGAAGGCAAGAGCTCTATTACAGTAAACTTTATATTGCAAGATATAAGTTACAAACAGTAAGTTTGAAAATAATTAACTGTGCATATTTTCAAACGTACATACAGCATAAACAATAATCTATGCTCCTAGGAACACCAAATTGATAAATTACAAACTTTAGCTACATTGTGTCATGAGATTGACAAAGAAGTTTAAGATCAGCAAATGTTCAAAATCTTCAACAAATCAGACCAGCATCACTGCTTGAGAATCAGTTTCTTTTCACTTAGCTTTCCAGTTAGATTGAAGTACTTTCAATTAATATGTAACACTACAATCATTTCATGGCTAATATTAACAGCTTATCAGATATACATTAGACTAGAGAAGTAATGGGAAAACAGATATGTCCATGAGCTTCCATCAAATGATACCCCAAGTCTTGGAGATCGGAGTTGCGGAGCCTTCTCCAACAATTTATAATAACATAGCTTGCATCTATTATGAGTACATAGTAGATACAACCACTTTCTTTGGTCCTTCCTACTGAATTTTTCTAATTTTTGCAAAGTCTCCAATAGCTTATTTCAATTCATGCCCTTGTTGTCATCCATTAGAACATACTTACACAAAGTCACAAACTTCTCTATAGACTATTCAGAAAGAACCTGAATAAGGTTTTGCCAACTAACGCACCATCATCTCCAGGTACACTGTCATGTGCTTCCTCCATCTTGATAAACATACGAAAATTCTTCACCTCTATTTGTGTCCAACCTGTCAAAGAAATTAATTCTTCGGTCTTACACTTCTTGCAGTAAAATGAGTTAATTCTTCAATGGTTGCCATTTATTTGAGTTTTGTTTCCAAACTCTCTAACTTCACTCAGTAGCTCGTAAATTTGATTCCACAAAAATCAATGCAACTTGGTGATCTCCCATAACAACAATACTTTCCAAGAAATCTGCATCTACCTCCCAATCAGATGCTAGCAGGCCAATAAGATAAAAATTAACATGATTTTTCTGTCATTTTCCATGCATTGAGCAGTATTGCTTCAGAACTTGAAGAGTTATCCACGATTTGAAAAATGTTGAACATACCAAATTCCTAATTATATTATCTTATAAATCTTCTTCTCTCGTTGATTCCTCATTCAATGGTCTAGGTAATTTTTTTCCATCTTCTCTTTATCACTATTTTCACCAATGTCTTGCCGCTATCGGTCTATTACCCTTGGCGCAGAGTAACTAATAGTCCCATAATGGTTAATTTGATCAAGATGAATTTTAATATATAAGCCAAGACTTTTATCCTATAAGCTTAAGATTTTAGGTTGAATCAAGCCAGATAATATATTTGACATCTAACATAGTATCAAATTTTGGTTTCGAAACTTTTTCCCTTATAATTCAGTTTATCTTTTCACATGATCACTAAAGCATGAGATATTAGACTCCTCTTTCATGTTGCTAGTCTATAACCATATTCTAGGAAAGTGTAATAACACCAGAATAGAACCTCAATACCTGATCTTTGTTTTTCACATTTGAACGGTTGCAAAATGACCTCAGCTTCTCTGCACGGAGATGTGCAAGAGTTAGATCCTGTCTGCTGCCCACTGCAAATTTGGCTCTCATTTCAGCTTGACTAAGTTCTAGGCTATCATGCATTGCCTTCATCTTTGCTTCCTTTTGAGCTTTTTTTAATCCCCACTCTTCCCTCAGCTTTGCATCCCTCTTTTTCATATATTTCTCGTAAAATTTTCCTCTGTAGTCAACTGATGGACTGAGACCACCAAACTTCTGATTCATACTGTTAATGCTAGCCAGATTATCTACCATGTTCAACAGCAAATTGGCATCAAATTCCATTTCCCCTCCATTGCTTGTGTTTTCTATCACTTTATTCTTGTCTATCAATTGGTCAGCAAGAGGATCCATTTTTTGCTTTTCAGCAACCGTAGGCACATCAGCTGGCTTGCCTCTCCTAGAGGAACCCAACTGATCACCATGGGTCCTGAGCTTATGAGCAGCAAAAAGTTTTTCCAACTCGTCAGCTTTCACTTGTAGCTCATCATTTAGTTCATAATTTCCTTTTGATGGTCTCATTGCCTGGATCTGTTCAACAGAAATAGTAGAAGGTGGGTCAAAATCATCCAGGCTTTGATTAGTCTCTGTCCTTGAGGAAACCAGATTGTCATTTCCTCGTGAGGATTTTCTTGCAATTCTGCTTCCATGGGTCCTACTTGGATCAGGAAAAGATGTTTGCCTACATAGCATTATTCCTTGAAGACCAGAATCTCCTTCAACTGGGAATGCCCCCAATTGTGCCCCAGAAGTAGAAGCCTCTTTCTTAGTTGTTTGCTCCAATTTCGAAGGAAAAGTTTTCCAATGAGATTGAGAATTAACTGGATC
This sequence comes from Dioscorea cayenensis subsp. rotundata, assembly GCF_009730915.1. NCBI lineage: Eukaryota > Viridiplantae > Streptophyta > Magnoliopsida > Dioscoreales > Dioscoreaceae > Dioscorea > Dioscorea cayenensis. The sequence goes on from NC_052475.1 coordinate 29,433,918, forward strand.
AATCTTCAAGGTAATTCTTTCTGCACTACTCAAGGAAGTGCGCATTTGAATCTGAGAATCTGGTTGCTCTTTTGATTTTCGGCTGACTTCCTTTGTTCGTGGGGATACTTTCAGTAGGGTCACCGAGGCTGATTGCTCCCTCCTTCTGAAGCCACTGGGATCGGTACCAAAATATTTTGGTAGGGAACTGAAACCTTCAGGTACTTCATTTCCAACATGCCCTGTGGCAGATGAAATGGCTTTGGATGGAATCTGTGAGGCTTCTTGCTCTGTCTTCCCACCTTGCTCCAGTAAAATAGTAGTTGCCTGATGCTTCAGGTCAACACTCTCCACTGGGTTCACCAAAGATTTTGGTTGAAATGAAGCATCAATTTGATCATTAAGTCCATCATGGTCTGCTTTGCCCAAAGAAGTACCAAACTGGGGCTTTGTATCTCCCTGTTCCTTCCCCCCACCTTGCTTCATCCAAGCATTGTCGCTAGCCTGCTCCTTGAATACGACTTGATCTCTATCCCTAGGAAGAGAGACAAATTGAAGCATTCGTGACGAAGAGGATGAAGTGCCTACTTCATTCTCTTGGGAACCAGAGGAAGACTCTGTTGTTGCAGTGTCCTTCAACTCACCAGATGCTTTCACTTGAAATTCGCTATCACATTGAGACTGAGAATTGATAGATGAAGAGGAAGTCCCTGTAGCGCTGCCAGTACCCTTCCTCTCACTGCTGTTATTATTGTTAAGGTCAATGCTCATGTCACTAGCGCCACTCCATCTCCTTAACACTGACTTCTCCGCAGACACATCAGATGAGAGCCTCCTCAGTTCCACCTTCCCCACTGCCACCCGATTTCTGCTACTTGGTCCGCTGCTTGAACTATTAGGAGTTGATGATAGTTCTTTCTGCTTACTTTCAAAAAGGTTGATACGGTCCAGCACACTAAGCCGTTTTGATGGACCGCCACCAGCCAGCCGATCAGGCTCAGCAGAATTTGAAGGTGGAACCTTCACTGTTTTGTCTGCTTCACCTTGCTTAAGACATTGCTGGACAAATTGGGGTCCTTGAAACATAGGAGTAGGGTCAGCTGCAGCTTGTTGTGTTGGTTCCAATGGAATCCTGGTGTTCTTTGGCTTATGTGATTGTTTGATTTGGATGTCTACTCCAGCCTCAGGCTCATCAATTGACATGTCGGAGCCAGAAGAGGAACGGACATTCCCATCATCCCAATCCTTCCATGATGGAGGCCAATGCTGATTGCATATAAGCTCAGGCCTTCGTTGGCACAAGGAAATTAACTTTTTGCATGCCTCACTGCAAGGAAGAAAATCATGTTATCATAATTGCCATGAAAGATCACATCATTAGAGACAAAGAGAATGAAAACCAGTATAAAGAACAGAAACTTTGACCTTCAACCTCATACATTTAAAAAAACTTCAGATAAATGAGGATTCTAATGCATGAAAGCATACCAGCTGTTCACTTATCGGTTTACCTATTAAAATGTCCAATTACTTGGTGCTGACATTATGCTCAGTTGAATGAGTTACATTTTGTCTTTAAATTTTGGTTCATGGATGTTTCATTGAGCTACATCACAAAAACTAGAGTGCAGGTCAAGGAGACCCGAGAACTGATATTACCCAATGAGCTACTAAAATGAACATGACATTGATTGCAAGTTTCGGACCCTCAACAGATGGTGAGAATGGAAGTTTGCAGCTAAGCCAAGGATAGAAATCAAAAACCATGGAAATACCAAAAACAGACTCAAAAATAGAAGAAAGATGGATGAAAAAATGAGGAGCTTACTTCAAGCGATGTGCACTGAAATGCTCTGCAAAGGAAGATAGTTCACAAATATTGTCAAGCGTGAAACCAGCAGCTGATACCCGAGCAAGGGCCATTGTTAAGTCCTGCTTGACAGCAGCCAGTCGCACATCAATGGCTCGGAGAAGCTCCTTCCTGCAGCAGCACTTTCATCATACCTCTTAGGGGCATGGTCTCACAAAAGATTCTAAAATGAACATAGTTTAAAGTTGATTATTTTATATGGGACTATAAGAATTAGCTTTTTCCAAAAGCATATCCCATATAAACGGCAGCACCAGTGTGATTCTCAGCTACCACTAAAATGATAAACTAGCTGACATATCCCACCAAATAAATAAATATATATATATGACTTGAATTTTATACCAAACAGGATACCAACCATCAGATGTCATGCATTTTCAAGTTTATGCTAAATCAAGTAAATGTAGCTTACTTACTTTGTAGTATCCGAAGTTGCTGTAGTGGTTGCTTCATTTTCGCCTAAATCAGATCCAACAACAACTTTGTCAGAAGGTGCCATGCATCCCATATTTTAAGTAACTGAATATTCACCTTGTCTAAATCCATTTTGCAAGAGTGAGACATTTTCTTGTTCTGCTAATTCTTTTTGCATTGAGGTGGCAATAACAATTTTTGAAAACTAAAACTTGTCCATAAAAATCTAAAAGAAACTTTTCAAGCCATGTCCAAAGTTAACAATAACATTGTTATTGAATAGATCAATTCCAAATTAAACATGGAGTCTGTGAAAAAAAAAGTACAAAGAATAACTATTTGTGAATCCTGTAGTCTGTAATATACCACAGATGATGCTTATGCAAAATTTTAGCATTGAGCATTAAACCTTAACAGAAACCAGATTATCCTGAAAAGTACATGAGATGAATCGAAAGCATGATTAAAAAAAACTAAACAAAAGGTGAAAATTAGACATACCCAATGTCTGCGTAAGCTGATCTCCACTCCCCTGAATAAGCAACAATTCACAGTTCAATGTTAATTAAAATTCCTTCTAATTCATCTAAAACAATCAAAACATAAGGAACTCCATACCTGAGAGTATATTTTCCTGGCTACTTCCAACTGTGACATCTCAGCATCAAATGTATTGGCCAACTCCAATAACTCCGGAGTACTAACAAATCGAACAAACCTGTGTTTCAAATCCATCAAAATCATAAAACTTTCAAATCCTTCTCTTTATTCAATCATTCAAAAAAGCATGCATTCTATCTATATAACCTTTCAAGAGTTCCTTTATTGAACCAATGTACTGCATTTCGTTGCTTCTCAACCTCAAGCTTGATTGACTGCAGTGCTTGCTCTTCTGAGACTCTCAAATGGCTAGCAAATGGCTTGAAAAATCCAGAGGCAATCTTCTCCATCTTTCCATCACTTGAAATAAACAATTCACACCTGAAAAAATAATCAATTCACTAAAAAAAAAAAACGTAAACTTTTGTACACCTAGAAACAAACAAGCAAGCACCCAAACGCGCACCGCGAGCGTCTGGGAGATAGTTGAAACACAGCAAAATCCAACTGCGTGTCCGAATTCATTGACATCCAAATCGCTCACAAACACTCAAAAACCAACGCAAAACCACAAAAATCCCCAAGCTTTCCAGCTGAACCGAATAAGTCTGGCTAAAATCTCAAAACCAATGAAGAACTCAGCACCAGATCTACCAGATCGAGATCCAATTCTTGCAGAAGGAGAACATCCAAATGGTGAAAAATCAAGGCAATGCTGGCGAATCGGAGTCAGGGGAGCTGAGAAAGTGATAGGTGGATCTAACAATTTGCGGAAAATGAAAAAAAGAACCAATTTTGGTGAAATTTATTCAATGGAATTCATTAGAGAAGTGGAGTTTGTTGGAAGGGATGTGGTGGTGGAGGTGGTGGTGGTGGCGTCGTGAGGCCTTTGCTTCTCTCTCACTCTCTCTAAAAATTCTATCACAAATTCACAATAGCAAATCTTTTTTTTTTTCTCTCTCTAGGATTCTCAATGAACGCAATCTCTATTTAATAATTATCAAATAAATAAGTAAATATTTTTTTTTATAAAATCGACAAATAAAAGTTATAAAACAGAGATCGCTAAATTTCTTTTTCTATATTTTTTTGTTTTATTTCACTTTATTTTTTTCTCTTTCTAGTATTCACAAATTTAGTGTTTATTTTTTGTTTTATTTCATTTTGTTGTATTTTGTTCTGTTCCTCAATTCTAGTGAGAGAATTATTCTTTTTTTTTTTCAATAAAACTGTGATTTATTTACATTAATTTAAGAAAAAACAAAAATATCCCGTTATGTAATCATGAAAGGAAAAATAAGAGATAAACCTCACACATTTTGAGAGATTCCTAAATTTCTCTCTCTATATTTTATTTTAAAATAAAAATTTTAAATATATTGTTGCATGGATAAGCTGTAAAATAGTTTCATTTAAAGGACTTTACATCTATACAAATTCAAATCAAACTGTATGTTTGGAATTAATAAAGATTTTGTAATTATGATTAAGATGATTATAGTGGGTTGATATATTTTTTTTATTATTGAAATATAAATGGGATATTTATGAACGTATGGATGTGATTAAATTTTAGGTTGGAACATATGTATATATATATATATATTTTAAGAGGTCTGTATGTATGCGAATAGAAAAGTAATGAGGTGGATAGCAACATTTTGGCACGTCGCTGCAGAACCCGGGGACCATTTTTTATTTTTTATTTTTTATTTTTAATTTAGTTTTTGAGAAGAAGTTTGATTTTTCAATCAAGGCTAATATTTCTTTTTTGGTTTTAAAATTGAATAGAAAATTCTAGTGCCCGTCTGCTCATTTGATCCATTGCCTTTTGATTAATACTAATAACAAATAGAAAATAAAGCATTTATAATGAGATGAATTAAGCATAAAAGAGTAATTCAAAAAAATACAACAAAAGTGTAACCACAACATTTTGGAATAGGATTCAAAAAACATTTAGATTTCAACTCACATAAAATAAAAACACAAATATGTTAAATTGTTCACATTAAGTGAAAAACCAAAACAAAACACCTTAAAAAAAAAACACCGATTGTGTTCGATTGCAGAGATGTGAAAACAATAATTTTAAACTTTCATATCTGAATTTACATCCAATTTTAAACTTTCATATCCCAGGAAAAACATGGTGAATCTCTGTTTACATCAAGTCAAGATAAATCAAATTCCTTGAGAAAAAAATGTCAAACACCAAAACACTGAGCTCAGTTCTGGATTCAGAGATACATAAGACAGAAATCTCACCAACCAAACATTGCTTCAAAAAAATAAAATAAAATAAAATAAACAAAAACACTAATAACTTTGTAGTCCTGGATTATACAATTGACAACTCAGCTTGAAAACTCTTTCGGGCACCATGACAAATTTGAAAGATCATTGATTTGAGAGGACAGCCATCACATTGATGTCCTTTAGGTGAAATAATCAGGCACCATCTGCACCCTTAAATTCACTTCTTGAATACTTGGGAGTATAAAACAGTTTCACCCAGGGTGATCGACAATGGCTTTTGCAGTCCCTCCTCATCCAATGAACTTGGCCCAAAGGTGATCACCTAACCAACATGAATGATGATGAACTGTAATCAATTAGTGTTTTGTCTGCATGATGGCATTTGAAATAAAAGCTTGAGTTTAAGGGTGTGCATAGATTGAGGGAATATGGAGGGAAGGAAAGAAAGAAAAAAAGAAGGAAATTGTTATTTTTTGTGCTTAGTTGTACGCAGAACGAGAGGAAATGTAATATTACTGTTGTTTTTTCTTTCCTTGTCATTGTTTTTCTCACGCCAACAACAAACACACTAAAAAGAACATGCAACTGCCAGTCTAATGCTAGGGTAATATAGAATAACCTTTAGTTCACTCGCATGTTAAATTATGTACATTCCTCAAGTGTTGTTTAAACTGAATTTACATGCTGCTATATCTTAATATCTTCGCAGAGAAATACGCAGGATTTTAAAATAAATATTTATAATTTAACTGTAGCACTCAAACACAAGGAGAGAAACATATAAGGAAATAATTTTGTACCATCCCAATAGAAGGCTTTTCCTTGTTGTCCTCAGTCAATATCAAGCCACTGGTAGTTCTCCCCTCAGCTTGCACAATCTGAGATAGAAAGCCAATAGAATTAATAATCTGTCAACCCTGAAAGAAAGAGATAAAAGATTTTCCATATAGTCCTCACCTAATGCGTATGAGGAACTATTACTGGTCAGGATGGGATTTTCCATAGAGCTAGAATTAGATTGTATCCATTTACAATAATGCCCTATCAAATGATATCAATTTCCTAGGTTATGTGATAGATCTTGTAGTTGCCATAAAGAATGAAAGAGAGGAGATTTTCCATAGAGTCCTCACCTAATATGCATGATGAAATATAAATGGTCAGGATGAGATTTTTCCATAGTGCTAGAACTAAATTAATATTCATTTACAATAATGCCCTATCAAATGATATCAACTTCCTAGGTTATGTGATAGATCTGGAAGTTGCCATAAGACCAGCGTGCATTTTTCTCGAGTGTTGCACTCCACCTTGACAAACCAATGTAGATCCCAACAGAAATCACCTCATATGAATACAATGAGCAGAAGGAACACCATTGATATCACAGTTGATCTTATGATACCGCATACTAGGTTCATCAATATATATACACACACACATATATATCTTCCTTAAATCACCAAGGAAATGAATATGGTTGTAAGGACCTGATTTCATTCTCCAGACTTAGTGAGCATGAACTTCCGGCTTAGCAAAAATTCTTTATCCCACAGAAGACTCAATGTCACGCATCATGGATTGCACCATTTTCTTCAGAAGATTCAACTTTTGTGGGCATGTGCCCTAATTGGTAATTACCCAATGAAAAGGAGAGAGGATATTTACTTATGGGAAGGTTAAATACAATATAACAGTAACAATTCTGCATTGAAGTTAATAAAGACCCGACCACTGGGAGGCATGATGATGATAAAAAAATGTAGCTTATATAATTTGTGTACTGCATTCATAAATGTAGCTCATATAACTTGCATTCTGCCTTCATATAATTCAAACAATTAAATTATAGAAGCTATTGCCAAGCTGAAATATTCATAAAAACAGTCACGTTGTAACTAGATTTTGACTGCTGAATATCTAATAATTTTGCATTCAATAAATGCTACTAAGTGAAACTTAAATATTGACAAATACCTGCATAGTGCACACCAATGCCCACTTTGGTCTTGGCAATGGTTCTGCCTTCTCCACCAGCAACAACCACACCACCTTGAGGTTAAGCCCAAGCAGCGGTTGGAAGCAATATACCTCCCCTTGTTTTCTCTTCAAAAGAGTTGATCTTAACAAGAACTCTATCAGCTAAGGGCTTGATCGCCATATGCTGGTGGGAAGGAAATCAAAGAATCTTTAAAATGGGATGAAGGCATAAAAACATGATTTACAGTTTACTTTTAAGTACGCATAGATTGTCACATATAAAAATAACAAGTCTTCATAGCATGACACTGAAAAGGTACCCACAGAAATATGGCATCATAAGATTCAGCCCAATAGAACTCAGTAACTTCACTATATGTCCACGATGAATCCTTGCTTTCGCCCAAATTGTAAATTCTCATACATCACAACTGGAACCACAATACGGTTACATTTCATCTTTAGAATCAACAATCCATGAAAACAAAACATACTTGATATATACCATATATATGGCATTACAAAGATAGTTTTTCTTTTAATATCTTTTGGAGCCACAATTGTGGCAGCCTTAGACAATAAGGCCACGAAAGCGCCTTTGTTGTTGCCCAATGTCATAGGTCCGCACCCTAAGAGAAGCTTGGAAAGCCAAAGGAGAGTGACGGAGTCCCTCAAAGAAGGGCAACAGGGCCTTCTTTGCACCCACTGACAAGGCAAGGCAGACATCAAAACCTGGCTGGGCTAATTAAAAATTAAAAAGAAAACTTGAATCTTTAGCTCGAAAAAAATGAAGAAAAAAAGACCCAAATGAGTAAAAGAATAAACCCCCAAAAGCCAGAAAGGCCGAATACAAATTGTCAAGCTGATGTTTGAAGGAAAACAAGAACAATCTGGAAATAGAAGCAAAAATCAGAAGCTTTGCTAGAGATTATTCAAGATTCTGAAAAAGAGATTCACACATGGACAAGCAAAAAACGTCGGCATTTTAACAAAGTTTCCAAAGAAGATTAAAAAAACACGAAAGCGAAGCGAATAGCCTCGCACATCTTCCAAGAATCACACACATTAGAAATCACAAAAGAACCAATTTTCGAGGACCCAAGACCAAGAGACAGCATTGCACATAGACGAACAAAAACATAGAAACTCAAACAAATCACAGAAGAAGAAAAAGTAAGGGAAAACAAGAGTGAGATGAGACTTCACGAATCAAGGTTGAGCATGTAAACAACAATGAGAGTTCAAAAAGGAAAACATCAGAGCCTCACATGCCTTGGAGAATCGAACGCTATGAATTGATTCCTTGCTTCTCTAGCTCCTGAGAGGATCGAAGACGATGAAACCCCAGAAATCAAGGAAACCCTAGCGAGGTTTCTCCACTAAGCCAAGGAGTGCCCCATCACAAGGAACGGCTGGTTTTCTTGATAGAGATGCATGTCTGTGTTCGGTGTTCCTTCGGAGATACATAAGCTAAACTGTACCAACCGAGTTATAAAGGCTATCTGTATTCACATCAGCCGTTAAAATGATGTCTTGCACTAACGACCAGGTGATTTACGGCTAAATAAATGGGTCTAGTAAGAGTGTGAGTAATGATTTATATACGAATCATTACAAGTGATTATGTACGAGTTGTTGCCGTGTTCACTTATGCATAATAATAATAATAATAAATAAAATAGAATAATGTACCTCCGATAGTACAGAAGGTTGAAGATATTATATAAGAATCCCTGAACTTTGTTATAATCACAAACTACTCTTTGATAATATGAAAATTTGAGGAGAAATTTACCTATTCAGAGTTGAGACAATATACCAAAAACCCTGCTTTTGAATGCTTTTGCGGACCGAGGGATAGAGGAAAAGATCATGAAAAATAATTAACTATGAAAAATATTCACTCACGAAGTAGTAACAGTGATAAGGAAAAAAAACTAATGACCATCGAGATTGTGAATGAAAAACAACATATTCAAAGGGCAGACAAAATTATGGATATTCACAGGTGCAAAATATGAAAAATGTAACAAAAAACTATTATATAGACCACGTTAGCCAAAGAAGCACTACAATTATACATAAGATCAATGCACCACACTTTATATAGTATATTTTGAGCTTCATTTTATCTGAGTCCTTCAATCTTCAACATATTTACAAGACAAACAATGAGTTCACAGAAGCGCATATATCACAGCAAATATGTTCAGATACAATGATACATACAGAGATATCCGAGAGTGATTTTTTTATTACAAATGGACTTCAGCAGAACACTATATATATATATCTGCCAAAGCTAATCGTCTACCTTCCCTCATTGTACTGCTTGTTATTCCCTCGTCGCTAGAGTAGAATCTCACAGGAATGTGGCATTAGCTTATTGAGTTTGTATCCCAAGCAAAACAAAGGAAGACTGCTCTCGATATAAACTCCGAAAACATAATTGTCCTGTAAAAAGAGTATCACAATATAGCAAATCAAGAAATCACTGCTTAAAGTCCTTAATTGAATAGAAGGATTATTAACTTTGGAAAAGTAAATATCGTGAAGGTAATCTAACTATATACTCAGTGACTTTTAAACCATCAATGGTGGCATGATTAAGTAGAGACAAATAATAGCAGAAGATGAGGAAAAGTAAATATCTACAAAAATGTTTTCAGTGAGATAGTAACATGATCTGCGTACTTCTTGTAGATCCGGAAAGAGAATGTTAAATGCCTCGACGATCTCGTTCTGTTGTCCTCTGGCTCAGGTGGGAACTCCCAAAAAATGGTTGCGAATGCATGTCGGTATTAGAGAATCCCTGAAAAGTGAAAAAGCGTGCATGGTTTTTCTTAGTCTCAATGTTAACAAAGAAATAGCCTGTAACATGTAATATATATTGGATAAATTGTCCAGTTACCTACCTGACTTAGCTGAGTTGCACCATGGACCGTCTGGTGATGCAGATCAGAAACAGGACATTCCTGCAGTGCATCAGAAACTTATCCACATTAAGTTCAAGAAAAAGATCGGGTCAATTCTTGCATTTGTTCAGGTCAGGCACGTACCTGACTATATTCTGCCATTGGATGAAAACCAAGATGAGGTTGTGAAGGTAGCGTGTGCGTGCATCACGGGTGTTGTCGTGGGAGACTTTGGACCACCATCAACAGTAATCCCTTTATCATCTTTCTCAGGCCGGTTTTTCGCATCCTTGCACCACCTCTTCAAAAGTATCTCAGTGGAAGCTCTTTAATATTTCTAAAATCCAACACTTTTTAATACGTGGCAGCACTGAATCCCCATAAAAGTCGAACTTTTGCAGGTGCAAATGACTGAGCAATCAGATGGGTCAAATGACACAAAGTGCTCTTTGGGTTTTTCTGTGACAATCACTTTATACTCAGATGTTGTCTCAACCTCGCCACAACTATATAACATGCAATCCATGAACATCTCAAATTCTTTCGAAAAATTTCAAAAGACAACAGGTGTATATGAGATTAGCAGCTTGCCTCAGCATCTTCGATGGAGGTATTCTTGGGAAACTTTGACTTCTTGAAAATCAGACCCTGATGGTTCTGCATAACGATGCTCATCTACTACCCTTTCATAATGTTTAGAAAAAGGACAGCAAATCTAGCTGTGGGCTCAAATACTTCTTCAACACATTACTCAGGCTTTCATTTTGTAATGTGCTTTTTATGTCGCACTAAAAATATTTCTCGCCTGTATGGCAAAGCCCATTTGTCCCTGTCCTCAAAAAGCTTGCCCAACCATTCATTGTTCCTAAGATCATACTTCTCCAAAATCATCCTCCAGGCCGTAAGGAACTCCTCCTCATCTTCATAATCATAAATACATCTTGCAAAATCCTTTGAAAAAGTTTTTGAACCTTGGAAGACATGATTAAGATGCTTTGAAGCGTTCTGGTAGACATGCCACAAACACAGACGTTGGATTGTGCCAGGCCAAGCCATAGAAATTGCGCTGGTTATTGCCATAGATTGATCTGTTAGAATTGTTTTTGGCTGCTTTCCTTGCATTGCAATCTTGAGAGTTTCAAAAGCCACTTGAAAGATTCAATAGTTTCATCATATATCAGTGCTGCACCAAATATAACAGTTTGTTTATGGTGATTGACACCAATAGAATGGTGCAAAGGTCTTCCATATCCATTTGTTTTATAGGTTGTGTCAAAACAGACAACATCACCAAAGTAGCTGAAGTCTTTCCATGAACTTACGCATCTGCTAAAAACATTGGTCAATTTATCATCCTCGTCTACCTGTATGGCATAAAAGAATGATGGATTATTAAGCTGCATGCTCTGCAAGTATTTCAACACTCCCCAGCATCTCCCTATTTGCATGGCCTTCATCCGCTTTGACCTTAGATGATTTTTATACTCCGCCGGAAGAAAAGTAACATTTCGAAAACCTCCAACCTGCCTAGCTGCAGGCTCAGTTTTATAGACCTTAGGGGTTTGTTCCAGAATCATCAGACAAGTCTGCTTCAGCAGCCCTGAACCTCGTTGAGTTATTCTATCAGATCTCAACAAATCGTTGTTGAAGGAGGTGCTGGTTGATGATTATGTTCTGGTACAAATTCAGACACCGCGATGTTACCATTTTGGCACTAGCTATGATGGTCAACCGTGCAGAGCAACCAATTCTGGTTTCTGGCTTGGGTCTCTTCACTTCTTTAGCTCCCTTTTTGTCCTTGCGGAACCCTTCTCTTGAGCACACAAATGTTCTTGATCTGATAACATTCTCAGAAGATTTGTCTGCTGAACTTTTCCTCACACTAAAGCCAATATGGCCAGCGTACTTATTGTAGAATTCATATGCCTTATCTTCGCTTTCAAACTCCATGTTAACTTCTGGCACCATTTTTCTCACTTGTTGCATCATCACTAGGAGCATCAAAGTCAATTACTTTTCTCAATTTTCCCTGTTTATTCAGACTCTAATGATTCAACAGTTTTAGAAAACCATCAGGTGAGTTACAAAGAGAGACTACAATGATCTAGATAAAAGCCATATTGATGGTTACATGCAGAAAGTAACCACAATAAGGCTACAAAACTTCAAAGAAAACATCAACAGTATATCATGTCAAACAATAAGTGGCAATCATTAAGACTTGTCGAAAATTTAAACCATTTTTAAATTGCACAAAACTGCCCAACACCTATAAGCAATCAAGATAATAGAAACTCAAACCAGCATCCACATTATGAACTACAGTACTAAACACCAAGAACAACAACAACAACCATGAGTCATTGTAAACAAGAAGAGCATGCCTAGAAGTTCTGTCAGGAGAAACTCCACCTTCATAATAAAATATATATTGCTGAGGAATATTAACATCAATACCACATTCATATGCCTTTCATTTCACTTCTTTGACATAGGATAAACTTTAAAAACAGATCAATATATGGAAACTTTAAAACAATATCATTTCATGTACCCTCCACAACCATTGAGTTGAATATATGTAAACCTTAAAAACAATATCAATATCCAATTAGATGAAACTATCAATGTTGAAGATACAATTGAATCTTTTTTGGAGAGGCATGATCATCTTAAATTCATTAGAACTTAGTCAATGAGGAAAAGGTCACTGCAAAAGGATTTTTGATCTTTCTTAATCACTATTAAAAATATTACTATTTTATGATAGTCATATTTACAATTACAACTCAAGATCTTTTTTAAATCACCCAACTGAGCTTGTTGTAATTTTTAGAATATTTTATGCATGATACAAAAATCTCAATCAAACCGCGTTGCAATCAATGTTCTCTATGTTCCGACCTTTGCTATATTTAGGATCTCTCTTAGAGTATAAACAAAGGACCAAATATTATCATTGCAAGGGTCAGTCTTATTCATGAAAAAAGTAATTTGACCCTTATTCTCTGTTATTTATGTTATGAGTTTTTGGCTTATTTTCTATTGACCACTCTACACATTGCTCTTTAAATTCTTCAGAAGAATCTTCAAGAGAGTGGTTAAATTTTAGTTAAAGAACAAACATTAACACTCTGCGTTAATTTTCAACATCACCATTTGTTCTACATCAGGTTCTCCATCAAATTAAAAAATTGAAAAACTAAAACTTAAAAGGAAAAAATTAGTCCTTGAAATCCTATCTACATGTATTTCGGACAGTAAAATTTCACTTTCTCCTAACATCCTCCATCACAATTAAACACCAACTACTCTTTTCAGTATACTGGAGTCCTTCCACTTCCACCCACCACCTATTTGTTCTACTTAAAGAAAAGAGTTACCTATGGTAGTGAAGAAGATTTAAAAAGATTTTCACGTTCATGATACAGCACTAGAGCACTCTTAAGCATTATAAGAACAGGGGCGCATTAATTTAGGAGTGATTATGGTAGGAGACAAAAAAATAAATGCCGTTACAAAAGATAGAAAGCAAAGATGAGAATTAGTAAATATAATAATCCCATAAGCAAAAGGCAATGGAATTTGAGTATTCACCTTCGTCCATGCAATTCCACCGCATTGCATAAAGTCACTGGGTCCTTCAGGGCCCACGGCGCGCTATGTGGAGTTGATTTGGCACTGATGCCACAGCGAAGGCATCTGAGGGAGTTGAACAGAAAGTTAACAAGCAATTTTAAGATGAACAATGATTATTTAGTAAAAGTTGTGAACTTGCAATAACTTATTGCTTAATTAAAAAGGCATTATAAGTAAATCAGTGTTACTGTGTCTCACTTTGTTATGCTCTTGTGTAGAACAGAATGCTTCTGAACTCTGCATTTTAGTGAAGCCAACTCATTGAGCATGCACAGTTACAAAAATTCTGCTTAACATTCTTTTTTTTTTCTTTTAATATGACAAATATTAGCAGATTCTTCCAATCAGATAATATTGAATGGTCCTCAAACATTTGCCTATTAATTTGGTGCACAACCAGACACATCGATATGAGTATTCAATTAATCAACTGATACCATTGCTTTTAATCAACTGTAGTAACAAGACCATAGATATCTAAGATGCAGGATTTAAGATGATTATATTTAATCCTTACCAGCATGTTCTACAAAGGAATTATCACTAATGCAGAATTCATTATTCCTCAAAATAATTCTACCAATTTGTCAAATTTAAGCAAACAATTGGGTCTGATCCACTTATTAATCCCATGTTCCAATTAGAACCAAGAAGGCAGAATTAACAGCAATTACAACGAAAAGAAGGCAAAACAACAACAACAACAACATCTTTTTCCACTATGCATGAGCAACTGGTTCCAAATGCAAGACATTATTATTATTTTTTTTCAATCATTGACGATGGTAATAAACACAATAACATATCAAAAGACGAGTTTTTTCTCAAAAATCTAACCTGATAGCACCTTCCAGCCCTTCATCACCATTGTTTTGTTGAACGCCTTGATTCTGCTCCTCAAGTACTGTATCTCACCATCGCCACCGCCAAGGCCGCCGTGGACAGTGGGCGCCCCCTGAGGCATCATGTGCATACTAGATCCCACAGGACGGTTCATCCTGCCATCTCATCGCCCATACAAACCCCACAAATTCTCAAAAATTCATCCAAAGAGAACACCTCAACATCAAACATAAAAACAGGAAAAAAATCGAAACTTCAAGAGAGTTAGGCCATCATAAGACACCATTGTTGCACCTTGGTTTGATAGAAGAGCTCCTCAGTGAGGAAATCTAGGGGTTTAGAAAAACCCTAGAATTCTAGGGGTTTCGGTAACTCGGAAAAGGAGAGGAAAGGGCGATTACGAGAACGGATCAGCTGAGAAGCCAATTGTAGGAAAAGATCCTGACCACACAGTTTCTGACACGTGTTTTCTTACTTAGTATTAACAAATCCCAATTAGAAGCTATTCCATTTGATTTGTTTAAAATGTGATAAAAGTATATAATAATTTATAAGCACAGAAATAATTTCCTCCTTTCGAATGGAAAAGGAATTGTTCAAAAAATAAAAATACCGAAGTAGCACTGTGAGTGAAGTGCTCAAGTTGGTTATAAATTAATAAAATATTTCATAATTAAACACGAAAAAAACGTAGGAGATTCTTCACTTTATAAGTATTAAGAAAAAAATAAAGGAAAAATTATTGTTAAGCAGTAATTTTTCAAAAGCTTAAAAACCCTACTCTTTGCTTTTGGACGGACCCGGTGCCGATTTAGTGTTTTAAGCTTCACTTCTACTCTGGATTCGCATCGAATGGGTCGTGTTGTGAAATCTCGTTTTAGTACGAAAATGGTGGGAAAAGGAAGCGCCGAAATCACGTCGTATTCGCACCTTTTTGAAGGACTTTACCTTGGTTTAACGTTTAAATATTTTACTAATATGTTTAATAATTGTCGTATCCAGGTGTATCTTTACATCTCCGGTTTAGCGTTATCTTTTACATGTATAACTATTCATATTAGCGTGTAAATTCTCAAAGTCTCTGCGTAAAAGCGGTGATCTTTTTCGTTTGATCTGAATTCTTTGGCGGTGTGGCGTGGCGGTGTGAGGTTATGAGTATCCGTGCGTGAAAAATTAATGAGCGGCATTAAAATTTATGCGCGGTAACATGATTTCTCGAACACCCGATTCGTTCTCATCGATCGATAGTCGACGTACTGTCGTTTAACTTTTTCTCGGATATGAAGAGTCGATTTCTGCTTGTGGAATTCACCCATAAATAACGAGAAAGAACCCTCACTGGACATAACCATACTCATCGATCCTCATCGTCCCTCCTCTCCTCAGTCGTCCTCCTACTTCCATGGACATGACCGCTCTATCTCGAAAGGATGTTTCGTGAACCTTCTTCCTTATCTTGAGAATCATTTAGCCATCGATCACACAACAAGTTAAACTATCTTTTCTGCCCAAGTCGAAATGCTCTCATAGTGCACGAATCTGAGAGGATTCGTTGATGGATGGCGAGGCAAGCAATTAAGCGAGCGTTTCGACTTGGGTAAGAAAAGAAATTTTTCACGTATTTACGTGATTGCGGAGGGTTCTAGAGGAGGAGATCGAGAAGCTTTATCCTTTTAAAGCTGAGGGATGATATTTATCGCTTGAGACTTTCATTACCATTTAAGAACATTACGTCGGTGTATGCTATTACGTTACGTGTTTTAGCTATCTCGGGATCTTCGTTTAAGTCCAGACCATGACACATTGATTAATAGTCGTTTTCATGAATGTGTGTTGTTTAACCTTTTTTTAATGTTGATGCGTTGTGCGAGGTTCAAGTTGATGCGCATGTTATGCAGCCATTGTGAGCATTGAATGTCTGGGAACAGCTTGTTTTCGTTATCACGAGGGTCGAGTCGTGAGTGTCAAGTCAGAGCGGACGTTGTAAATGTTGTAAATGTTGTAAATCTTTTTATAAATAAAAGCGAAACAAAGCTATTTGTTGTGAGACTTACGGAAATTTAAACATAGACCTAGTAAAAACAAAGCAATGTGAGGGAAAGCAAAGAAAGAGCGTCGTTGTAAGCAGATAGAAAATCGTAAATATGTTTTAAGCAGATGACAGTGTTTAAGAAAAAGTTACTCTTTAAACAATGACAGCGGTGTAAACAATAGAAAATGTTAAACAATACTCTAGTTACTTTCTTTTAAACAATGACAACGGTGTTTGAAAATACGTAAAGATGTTTAAGCGGTGACCGGGAGGTACCCATCTTCAGCGATGTCGGTGAAAGCATTGATTTAAACGATAACATATTATTTACATGATATAGACTTTAGTTAAAGCGAGTTAACCATTATTTTTAAACACTATATGTATACTGTTTAAACATAAAAAGCAACGTTTACGAGAGACTCATGTTGAGTTGAGAACATTCATTCGAGCGATAATGATATATCTTCCTCGCGACGATGGCATATATTTCCCTTTTTGCCCTTGGGATGGAGGGAAAAATACTGTGATCACATCGCGTCTAGTCTAACCTCTATGCATACTAGCTATCACTTTTTTGTTTACCTTTTCATTTGCTTGTTTGTTCTTTACATCTTCTACTTCTTCTTCTTGTCTTCTTTTTTTGTTCTTCAGCCGTTTTGGTTTTGTCTGATTTGGTTTCGACCGATATATTATGGAGAGTTTTTGTGGTATTGCTAGATTCAGCGAGGGAGGGAAGGGTGCTAATGTTCAGTTGCTCGAGACTTCTTGGGAGTTGGTGTTAGGCGAGATATGTGAGCGATGGGGTCTCGAAGTTTCTCTTATCGGGGTTAAGTTCAGTCACACGAGATGGATATAAAGCGGTTTGCCCTGATAAGCGATGTTGACTTCCGGTAGGATGTGTCAGCGTCCACTCCATCTTCAAATGTCTTTGTAGTTGATCTTGTCGTCGAGGCGAGAAAATGTGCCATTCGCGGAATCCTAATAAAAGCGAGGTTTTACTGGATTTGTAAGTTCCCTTTTCTTTTAATTATTCCGGTTATGCAGGGGTCATGTTTATTGTGTAAATATATCAGTCGTTGTTTAACGTATTGTACTAGTCGTTTTACGTTATTAGTTAAATGCTTAAGTATTTAATTTAACGTTTAAATATTGTCATTATCACTTAAACATTATATTCTCAGCTTAACATATTGATCTTTTTGATTTGGTGAAGTGTTGGCGGGGGATTCGGATTACTGCGAGTGCTCCATTCATCCCAGTGGTGACCACGAGCGGTGTGGGATGTCTTCGCTCTCGTCGGATCGTTACGAAAGTCTTGTCGTTGGATATCGAGACAGCGTTTTTGGCGATTATCGAACATTTCGAGGGATGTGCTTGAAATCATGCGATCAAAAGGAATTTTGACTTCGATTTCATAAAGAGCGAAAAACATCGAGATTGGTGTGGAATGTCTGTGGAGTGGTTTGTCGTTAAGCGCCTTTCATGCATCAAAAAGAGTATAACAAAAATACTTTCCGAGTCGAGGCAATCGACCCGTCACGCACACTTGCGGTGGTGGCGTAGGTTCGATGTCGCGTCCGAGCGTCAGAAAAATGGGTTAGCGCACGGTGATTGGGAAGCTCAGGGCCGATCCCTTGTCTGAGGCCCGTCGACATTCGAGAAGGACATGTTCTGGGGAACATGGTGTCCACGTACCATACATGGCGAGGCTTGGTTGGGAAAAAGAGCATGCCGGGTGGTCCTCGACGGTGACATCTCCATTCATGTTGTTTGCTTTGGTATGTGGATAAGGTAGGTGAGACAAATCCGGCGGCGTTGCGATCGTGGAAAGAGAGCGGTGATCGTTTTAAGCGTGCATTCTTTTCTTTCGGCGCGATGTATTGTGGGATTCAGAGGGCTTCGCGAGGGCTAGCTTTGTTTCTCGATAGTACCCAGCCTCCTTGGAAAATATCGAGAATCGCTCTTGGGTGCAGCGGGGAAAGATGAAAGCGATGGTTTTCACGTCGCCTTGGTATAGTCGACGACGAGACCGATGCCGATTGGACTTGGTTCGTATCTAAGTTAGGCGATGCCTTATCACGAGGATGGAGATTATCATGAGATAATTACCTTCGTGTCGGACGGGTCGAGGGGCCTTGTGAGCGCATGATTGCGAGTGCTTCCCTTCTCAGCCACATGCATCTGTCTTCGACATTTGAGGCCAATTTTTGCAAAGCGATGTCGGACTTGGGAAGGCGTTGAGGGAGGAGTCTTTGGTCTATATGCTTCGCATTGCGTGGGCGTCACGGCTAAAAGATTTCGATGATCTCAGTGAATGAGCTGCGAGGCCGCATCACCGGCTCATCCGTTTGGTTGATTAATACATCGGATATGGCACGTTAGTCGAGATTATACATTCGGGAGGTGATCGTTGGGGTGAGATGTATTCGAGCGTCGCGGAGTGGATTCGATGCTTGGATCGAGGAAGCTCGTCGTTTACAGGTGGCGAAAATGGTGGACTCCGTAAGATGCTGCAGATGTTGGTTTACACTAACATTTAGTGTTACCCTTTAAACATTCTCGATCTTTTGTTTAATTACACTTGTCGAGCTTTAAATATTAATCCTTTAGTTTAAATATTCTGATAATGTTTAAACATGTTCTACGAGTATTTAACCATCTGTCTTTGTTTAACCTTATTTGCGGGTTCAGAGTTGATGCGCGTGTTATGTAGCCGTGAGCAGCAGACAAATGGGGAACCTACTTATGCCCGGACATACATTCAAGGTAGCGATCATTGTTGAGGAGACGGTCGAAATCTTACGTGTTGAGTCGTTGTGTCGATGATCGTTACAAGTGATCGACCGGTCGCGGCAACTGCGTGGATCTCGCCGTCGGAACTTGTTCATGTCGAGCAGGTGGCGAGTTTATGGTATCCCTTGCAAACACGCGGCTTGGCGACAATCAAATGCGACGGACGCTGGCGTACGCCGATTTATTAGCGGGTGCTTCGGCGTCGACAGTACAAACTTGCGTGCAGAGCTATATTCCCGTACCCGACGATGGCGAGTGCCTCTGGCGATCGTGAGCTTCGTTCTGCGACACGCTTTACGTGCAGCGAGTAGGCGCGACTGGGCGGCTAAGGCGGAAAAAGAGGATCGAGTCGCCGAGCGTTTGATGTCCATGAGGTTACATTCGCGGTACGCCACGTGGATTCGGTCGCGGTCGGCGATCTTTACTGCGAGTACAGAGCTGGCAATGAGTAGGTATTATTAGTTTAATAAAGCCAGCGATGACGAGAGCATTGTGCCATTGATGGA